>NW_019943148.1:4790-79317 GCF_002910315.2 Salvelinus sp. IW2-2015
CTTTTCCTATAGTTCTGGTGCACTCCTCCTGAGTGGTAACTGAGTTGAAGTAGTTTGCTGTGTGAAAGCACTGCCTTGTCAGATCACTGCATAGGCAGCACCGTTTGTCAGAGGGTGTGTGTGTGTGTGGTGGTGTGTCGTTGTGTGTGTGGTGTGTGTGTGTTTGTGTGTCGTGGTGCGTGTGTATGTGTGTGTGTTGTCTAGAGGAGTTAGAGTTAGGTAGAGAAGGTATTGTAATCTGGCGAGGCTGCCTATGTCTCCGACATCTCTCCCAGTCTTGACATGCCAGTCAGTGTGCACCCCTGTGTTTGGGGCGTGTTAGAGGGTAACGTGGGAAGGGAAACCAATGGGAACAACACTCTGATTGGGAGAAGGTGGGTGGCGCCAGGCTTTGGGTTATACTAGGCGGAACGGATAGAGTGTGTGTGCTGGCAGTACTGTTGGTGGTGGATCGGACGAGTCCTTCAATCATATCAGAAAATTGGTTCAACACACTCACAGCTGCTCTTGGGGAACCACAGATTGAAAGGAGAACATGGGAATCATCATCACACAGTAGAGAGAAGAGTGACTGGAAGTTTTCTCTGGCATGGTGTCTATTCAATATTATACCGAAAGCCGGGCTAACCTTGTGTATATTTCTTCTACTTTTCTTGCTGAATGTAATGTCTTTCTTCCATCATTTCGAAGACTGTAGTGTCGGTTATGCGTCTGACACTTCTTCACTGGACTATGAGAGTAGAGAGACTAGTTTTTTTTAAAATTTGACGAGCTTGTAATAGAGAACAGAGCGGAGCTTTAAGATCTCTTTAGACATCTTGCGGGACGGCTTCTCCTCGCTCAAACGACGGGTTCGAACTACAGTGAGAGAATGGCCTCTTTGAGCAGTCAATGAGCAGATAGAGTGACTCACCCAAAGCTTCTGCCTAATTACCACGATCCACGACACAGTTTAATTGCAAATCTCGTTAGCACTTCAACTATTTCTGCATATAGTTCAGAGGTTCGTCGATTCAGCTTGCGTACGCAACATACAGTAACCATTCCCAATTTCAAGTTTTGGTTAAATTACTCTCTATTGATGAAAAGTACACAGAAAGGAAGTCTATTGTAGTTGACACAAAATAGTGTTAATTAAATCAAATATGACTTTGTATTTTGTCTGATGAAAAACAAATGATGAATCCGCCCACTATAAGCGCCACTTTACAGATTAGGGTGGTGTCTCTGCTGGCAAGAAATTGCCAAGTGTGTCACCCGTTACAGACAAGCACACCATCAAACCAGCGTCTCCATTGGTCTCACAGTGGGAGACACAACATTGCAGAGATAATCTGTTTACTCTACTCTGCGTCTCACAAAGAAACGGCGTTTTGGTGACCTCATGATCAAAGGTTATAGATGCTTTACTCTGTTCTTGTGGCGGTCCTCATAGAGCAGTTTCATCATATGACTTGCTGGGTCGTTTTGCCACGCAATTGAAGAACACCTGGCCCTTGAAATCTTTATACCATGATCTCTGACTGAACTTTAATGTCTTTAAAGTTTTGATGGATTGTCCTTTCTTTGTTTTGTCTGCACTTGATACAGCTGATCCTGGCATAATGGGAGGTCTCTTCTCAAAGTAGGGGTATTCTGCACTCACATAATGGTGTTTATTCTCATAGTTTTGGAAGTCTTCACTATTATTCTATTCCATTAATGTATGAAAATGAGATAAGGAATACAAAGAAAGACGCCCTATGTGAAGAAGTAGGTGTCGTCCAAATCAGTTTATGATATGTGGATACTAGAATAAATTTGTTGTTTTTTATGTGTGGTCAAAGTGCGCACAGTCTAGATGGCTATTTGTACGCCGGTTTGTGTTCAACATATGATTTGGAAGCTTAGCTTTGACATTTTGAATCACCAGAGTTGACGGACTTTTGTGGTGGCCTTGAAACATTCATGCAGGTTCAGCTGGACTACGGCATAGGACTTTGGCAAAGTATCTGTCTGCCTTTCTATAGACTGTCTTTGAGTCCATCATTGCAATATTATTTTATTTCTTCTTTTTGTCTGAAGGTGATTTCCTCTTATCGTTAACTCGGTATAGGTGGCTGGGTTTGGACAGTGGGGAGTGTTTTGGCAGAGAAGTCTATTTCCTCATAGGGAGCTGAAGCTGAGTGGTAGAATGGGTAGGACAGATGTAGGAGAAGAGAAAGATGCAAGGGTGGTGTAGAGGGGAGAGATGGAGTAGCTGTGTTGTTCTTCGAACGCTCATTATGTCCAGCTCCCCAGTTAAATACCTTTCCGCGCTCGGTTCGTCTATTATCCGTCCTAACGAGGTCCAGTACCCGTTAAGTCGAGGTACTTTGAATCACTGTGTGTGTGTGTGCGCGTGCTTGCGTGGTGTGTGTATGTGTGTGTGTGTGTTGTGTGTGTTTGTGTGTGTGTGTGTGTGTGTGTGTGTGTGTGTGCACATGTGTGCGTGTGTGGGTGTGTATGTGCGCTTGTGTGCGTATGTGTGTGTGTGTGTTTGTTTTGGATCAAAAGTCAAGGATATTGTACAGTTTTCACATGATGTTATGGTTATTTTAATTTCTGTCTGTCCATGCAGAGAACTTGAATCAGACTTTTTTTATTGTAAAGTATAAAACACTTGATGGTCGGGGAGTGTTCACTATGAGGTGAGTCTGTGTGTTTGTTTGAGAAGAGGAACTGTGAGTGGTGAGAGAGGCAGAGGGAGATGAGCGTGTTTTTGTGTGCAGTGCCGATGTGTTGTGTGTTGTGGCACTACAAGGGGCGACCTGTCAGCTTTGTGTGCTCTCTTCAGAAGTATCCTTTAGAGTTTGAGCTTTTCGCAGACAGGTAGACGCAGGACCAGGTGGTTCAGCTCGTCAGAACAGGGAGGTCTCTCGGTCACAGAGGTGGTGGTCGTCAAGTTAGACCTGTTGTCATATCATCGTGGTGCCTCGCCTCGTCTCTGACGCTGATCGCCCATGACCGCTCGTCGGTCACGCTCGCTCCCCACGTATCACACATCTGCCTCTGCCTGCTGGGCCATGGACACCATACACACAACTCCGAAACGGAGCTGACGCATTCCCCGACCGCTCGACCGCCCGACACTGCAGGGGCCATGGTAACAGGAAGGAGGGGGATCCTGTCTCAGTTCTGCTCATCCTGTCGCTGTTCTTCTCAAGTGGTAGCTAGCTAACGATATGTGTTGCTGGTCCCTGACACCAACCACCATGTTAGACGATGGCTGTGTGTCAATAGGCCGAACACTACCTGTCAGATTTTTTAAATGTGTTTAAATTTGGGGTAAGACGCGCTTATTTAACACAGGAGGAAAAAACAACTCAGAATCTGTAAATCACATTAGTGATCCAGATAGCCATGGTCTTCAGTTATTTGTTTCTGTGACGCCTGTCATCAGAGAAACAATTGACTGGAAGATCAGATTTCAAGTTTTAGAGTGGTGTTGTCTCTTTAGATTGATATTGATTGTGTCGTGGATGAGACGGGTAGATTCTCTCTCTCTCTCTCTCTCTCTCTCTCTCTCTCGTCTCTCTCTCTCTCTCTCTCTCTCTCTCTCTCTCTTTCTCTCCTCTCTTCTCTCTCTAATGCTTTCAAATATGAACTAATTACCTGGTTCTATTGAGAATAACTGTATTGCTGTTATATATGACTTACTTTGTCAATGTGTCCCAAATAGCACTATATTTCCTACATAGTGCACTACTTTTGACCTACATTTACATTACATTTAATGTCATTTAGCAGACGCTCTATCCAGAGCGACTTACAAATTGGTGCATTCACCTTATGATATCCGTGGAACAACCACTTTACAATAGTGCATCTAACTCTTTTAAGGGGGGGGGGGGGTTAGAAGGATTACTCTTATCCTATCCTAGGTATTCCTTAAAGAGGTGGGGTTTCAGGTGTCTCCGGAAGGTGGTGATTGACTCCGTGTTGACCTGGCGTCGGAGGGAGTTTGTTCCACCATTGGGGTGCCAGAGCAGCGAACAGTTTTGACGGGCTGAGCGGGAACTGTACTCTCAGAGGTAGGAGGCGAGCAGGCAGAGGTGGATGAAGCGGTGCCCTTGTTTGGGTGTAGGGCCTGATCGAGCCTGAAGGTACGAGGTGCCGTTCCTCAAGCTCGTAGGCAAGCACCATGGTCTTGTTAACGGCATGCGAGCTTCAACTGGAAGCCAGTGAGAGAGCGGAGGAGCGGGGTGACGTGAGAGAACTTGGGAAAGTTGAACACCAGAACGGGCTGCGGCGTTCTGGATGAGTTGTTAGGGGTTTAATGGCACAGGCCAGGAGCGCCAGCCAACAGCGAGTTGCAAGTAATCCAGACGGGAGATGACAAGTGCCTGGATTAGGACCTGCGCCGCTTTCCTCGCGTGAAGGCAGGGTGTACTCTGCGAATGTTGTAGAGCATGAACCTACAGGAACGGGTCACCGCCTTGATGTTAGTTGAGAACGACAGGGTGTTGTCCAGGATCACGCAAGGTTCTTAGCACTGCTGGAGGGAGGACACAATGGAGTTGTCAACCGTGATGGCGAGATCATGGACGGGCATCCTTCCCGGGAGGAAGAGCAGCTCCGTCTTGCCGAGGTTCAGCTTGAGGTGGTGATCCGTCATCCACACTGATATGTCTGCCAGACATGCAGAGATGCGATTCACCACCTGGTTATCAGAGGGGGGAAAGGAGAAGATTAATTGTGTGTCGTCTCATAGCAATGATGGAGACCATGTGAGATATGAAGAGCCAAGTGACTTGGTGTATAGCGAGAATAAGGAGAGGGCTAGATACAGAGCCCTGGGGGATACAGGTGTGAGAGCACGTGGTGGCGGAGACAGATTCCGCCACGCCACCTGGTAGGAGCGACCTGTCAGGTAGGACGCAATCCAGCGTGGCCGCGCCGGGAGATGCCCAGCCTGGAGAGGGTGGAGAGGAGGATCTGATGGTTCACAGTATCAAGGCAGTCCGCGTTCACAGTATCAAAGGCAGCCGATAGGTCTAGAAGGATGAGAGCAGAGGAGAGAGAGTTAGCTTTAGCAGTGCGGAGCGCCTCCGTGACACAGAGAAGAGCAAGACCTAGGCATGTTGGTTGCACACACTTTGTTGTGTCTCTAATCAAGAGTCTGGCAAGTGTCACTTTTGTCCAACAAACACATTCGTAAGAACTAACTAATTGAAATTCCACATCAGTCCAAATCATTCATATTCTTTATGGGTTTTGTTAAGGATCATTTGCTCAGACTGATGGAGAAGAAATCACTGCCAATATGATTAAAACGATCACTTTGGAGCTACACAGCAGAAGGATGAGAGAGTTTTAGTGTCTGTCATCTGTTTATTTGGAGTGGCTGTGGGGGTGTAGATGTAGTAGGATGCTACCACAGATAGAACAATGAGACGGATGTGTAAATGTGAAGCATCCGGTTGGCATTACCACTCACTACCAAATATGACACCTACTGGCGGCAGAGAGAGAAGATGGAACGAGATGGATTTTGTACGACATTCTGCACATTTTCTCATCGATTAAACATTTGATCTCAATACAGTTTTCTGTTCTAGAATCTAGAATGTGTTCTGAACAGAGTGGACTAAAATTTGTGGACTTTACCCTTTGCAAAAGTGTTTTTAAATTTGCACCGTTTAGAAGGAGTGCAAAGGTGAATTGAGTTATTGCACATGCACACTTCACAGATTAGGCGTTCCCTAATGGAAATATGCAGATGTATACTAGAATGCGCCAACAGGATATCACTAGCTCGTGCTTGGCTCTGCCCACCTCCTTGCTTGTTCTGCCCACTATGACTCATTTGTTCCCATTGGAAACGACAAGCTGTGGTCTATCTTGGTTTAGTTATAAAAATCTTTGATGCTACCTGAGAGGAGATATACACCACAGACAACAACTCTGCTGTGATGTCTGTCCATTAAGTGTCAGTAGTTCTGATGTGATCTCTGTCCATTTAGCATCTCCCAGAACTGCCACCTGCTCTCTGATTGCTTCTGTCAGATACCACTTGCTCTGCTACAGCCAGACAGCTAAAAGTTCATGAATAGTTATTTATGAATATTCCTCACCTCACCTCTATCTGAATGTATGTTTACTTTGTTGCTCAGCCAAGTATCTCTAACGATGAATCGCTAGCCATCAAACTGCCAGTCTGCCCTGACCTGCCCACTACTCTGATTGATGACAGTTGAAGTTGATGCTGGCATTGACAGCGATGGAAAATAACAGAAAAAAAAGACTGGTGTGTTGTCCTGATTCCTGCTGTGTGCAGCTGTAACCATGGCAATGGAATCAGCAGCAAAGTCCCTGGGTCAAAGTTTACCCGCATGATGTGTTCTGGCAGCACTGGCAGAGTGTCAACGACTGTCTTTGAAGATGGAGATGACAGTTGGACCAATCTCACGGAACAAAAACATCTCTCTCAAGTCGCTACTTTATGAGTTTCGCCAATAGCTTTGGGGTAAATAATTGGGAGAGGGCCACAAAAAGCAATTTCTTATCATTTTCCTTTTCAGTTCTTTCTCTTCTGTCTCCCTATCTTACCCTTTCTCCTTCACCACCTCCTCCCCTCCCTTATCTGCATTTCTTTCACTTTTTATCCCTCCCTCTCCCTCTCCCATCATATTCAAATAATAATCCCTGTTGTAATGAATGTGTTGGAAGATGTACTACTGACTATATCCTGCACTCTTAATGATAACCGCCTCTGTTATAGCATGACCTTAAAAAGGCCCCCTCTACAATAAGGAACTCGACCTAAGGGAGGGCTGGGTCCCCTGGCTGCTGTAGAAGATATTAAAGTTTCCAAATTACTTGTTTAGAGTTATCAAACCTCAGGGCTTTGGAGTGTCCCTGTGCAGCGCTGTAGAGAGATATTACAAGTTTGGAGGGGAAAACTTGAGATGTTGTGAAATCCTGGAAGGGCCAATCAGTGTGTCCTTATGTTGCACACACACACGCACAGACACACACACACTGAACAAAACACCATGTACCACACACACACACACACAGATCTCACAAGGGCACTGCAGATGATGTGAGAGTTTTGACCTCCTGATCAGTATGGCTGGCACTGCAGTTAGGTGTGTGTTTTTGTGGCACCTTGTGTTTGGTGTTATTAGAGGTAGAGGGGATACACACCTGGGAAGTGAGCTAGAGGAGGGGTTTTCAAACTGGGGTCTGCCGAGGTAGAAAATTATTAGGCGGGCTGTAAAACTGCAAACAGTGTATAATTGCTGGAGATTAGCTTCAAAACTGCAACATTATCTCTCAGAATCAATGGAAAAATGTTGTAGAATTAGAGAAAATTTGCTTTACAAGAGCAAAATGTTGGAGTGGCCATCACACAGCCTTGACCTCAATCCTATAAACAATTTGTGGGCAGAACTGAAAAAGCGTGTGCGAGCAAGGAGGCCTACTATCCTGACTCAGTTACACCAGCTCTGTCAGGAGGAATGGGCCAAAATTCACCCAACTTATTGTGGGAAAATTTTGGAAGGCTACCCAAAACGTTTGACGCAAGTTAAACTATTTAAAGGCAATGCTACCAAATACTAATGGAGTGTATGTAAACTTCTGACCCACTGGGAACATGATGAAAGAAATTAAAGCTGAAATAAATAATTCTCTACTATTATTCTGACATTTCACATTCTTAAAATAAAGTGGTGATCCTAACTGACCTAAGGCAGGGAATTTTAACTCTGATTAAATGTCAGGAATTGTGAAAAACTGTATAAATTTACATTTACATTTACATTTAAGTCATTTAGCAGACGCTCTTATCCAGAGCGACTTACAAGTTGGTGCATTCACCTTANNNNTTATCCAATCCTAGGTATTCCTTAAAGAGGTGGTGTTTCAGGTGTTTCCGGAAGGTGGTGATTGACTCCGCTGACCTGGCGTCGTGGGGGAGTTTGTTCCACCATTGGGGTGCCAGAGCAGCGAACAGTTTTGACTGGGCTGAGCGGGAGCTGTACTTCCTCAGAGGTAGGGAGGCGAGCAGGCCAGAGGTGGATGAACGCAGTGCCCTTGTTTGGGTGTAAGGCCTGATCAGAGCCTGAAGGTACGGAGGTGCCGTTCCCCTCACAGCTCCGTAGGCAAGCACCATGGTCTTGTAGCGGATACAAATGTATTTGGCTTAGCTGTATGTAAACTTCCGACTTCAACTGTATATATATATTTTTTGCTAACGTATGATGTGGATCCCTGGGTTGCCGGTTTGCCTTGGCAGGGGTCCCTGGGCAAGAAAATTTAGATAACTACTGAGCTAGAGGATATAGGGGCTATAATTTTGGCAGCTGTGGGTACGCAGCACGTGTGCAGGCAGCACCTGGAACTGGTCTAGCTGGTCCTGATTCTCCTCTATTCTCCTCCCAACATGGTCCTAATGCAGTGTCATCATCAGTAGCTGTTGCAGTTCTCTACCCAACACTGGAGGGCTTCAAGCACATTCACCTCTGGACCATTATTGGTACAATGGAATGTAACTTTATTTGTCAAGAGTGAATTTTTCTTGCACATTTCAAAGCATATGTCAATTGTTTTGTAAGTATAGTTATGTAAGGGCCTCCCGAGTGACGCAGTGGTCTACAGCATTGCATCGCAGTGCTAGCTGTACCAATAGAGATCCTGGTTCGAGTCCAGGCTCTGTCGCAGTTGGCCGCGACCAGGAGACTCATGGGGCGAAGCACAATTGACCCAGCGTCATCTGGGTTAAGGGAGGGTTTGGCCGGCAGGGAAGTTCTTGTCCCATCGCGCTCTAGCGTCTTCTGTGGCGGGCCGTGCGCAATGCACACTGACACGGTCACCAGGTGTGGGGTTAAGCGTGCACTGTGTCATGAAGGGTGGCTCGGCTGGGTTGTGTTGCGGAGGATGCACGGCTCTCGACCTTCGCCTCTCCCGAGTCCGTACGGGAGTTGCAGTGATGGGACAAGACTGTAACTACCAATTGGAAACCATGAAATTGGGGAAAAAAAATGATTAAAAAAAAATGTATAGTTATATGGTATTGATGCAGGACTGGACATTGCATGGTCAAGGAGCCTGCATATCATCTCCTACATGTCAATGAATTCTACAGTGTTTGGCTTCATGGTCGCTTGTCATCCAAGCCAAGGATGACTGAGGTTGCGTCCCTCAAACTAAACTCAATTATCAGCTAGAACAGAAAACCATCGCGCTCCGGTCCTCGTCGGGAAAGACTTGAATACCCCTGCCATACTGTATATAGTGCATTACTACTTACACATTGATCGCTATAGGGAGAGAGTATGCATCAACAGCAACCTTGGGCAAATCCTCTGCATTATCAATAACAGATGTGTATATTTCCTCAGTGAAAACAATGTACTGAGCCAATGTCAAATTGGCTTTTTACCAAATTACCATACGGCAGAACATGTATTCACCCTGCACACCCTAATTGACAAACAAACAAACCAAAACAAAGGCAATGTCTTCTCATGCTTTGTTGATTTCCAAAAAGATTTTGACTCAAATTGGCATGAGGTTGTGCTATACAAATTGATGGAAAATGGTGTTGGGGGAAAAACATACACAATTTTAAAATTCATGTTCAGAAACAACAAGTGTGCGGTTAATTTGCAAACACAACACAACACACACAACACACACACACACACACACAACACACACACACACACACACACACACACACACACACACACACACCACACACCACACACACACACACAATCACACACACCACACACACACCACACACACCAACACCACACACCACACACACACATTCCTTTTTCACAGGGCCGTGGGGGATGGGACAGGGATGCAGCTTAAGTCCCCCTCTTCAACATTAATATCAACGAATTGACGAGGGCATTAGAACAGTTGCAGCACCCAGCTCAACTACTAGAATCTAGTCAAATGTCTACTGTTTGCTGATGATTGGTGCTTCTGTCCCCAACCAATAGAGCTACAGCAGCACCTCAATCTTCTGCACCAGATTCTGTCAGATTGGGCCCTGAAAGTAATCATCAGTAGAGAAAAAAAATGATGTTACAAAAAAGGTCCTTGATTCAGGACCACAATATAAATCCCATTTAGATTCGTTGCCTCGGCCTAAACATCACCGCCACACAGGTAACTTCCACAAAGCTAATGAACTTCTTGAGAGACAAGGCAAGAGAGGTTCTCTCACGCCAAGGAACATAAAAATTTGACATACCAATTAGGATCTGGCAACAAATATATCTTTGAATGGTTGTGAGATCTTCGGTCGCCTTACCAACCAAGATTCCCAAAAAGTGGACAAACACCAAATTTAGACTCTGCATGCGATTTCACAATTATCCACAGTGTACAATGTAAAACACCAAATAATGCATGCGAGCAGAAAATTATGCAGTTTCCCACTAATAATCAAAATCCAGTAAAGGACGTTCAATTCTACAACCACCTAAAAGGAAGTGATCGTGGCCTGGGTATGTCAACTGCAACACCCTCAACCTCAAGGGTCTCCAGAGGGTGGTGCGGTCTGCACAACGCATCACGGGGGGCAACTACTCCGCCCTCCATGACACTACAGCACCCGATGTCACAGGAAGGCCAAAATTATCATCAAGGACAACAAACCACCCAAGCCACTGCCTGTTCACACCGTTCCATCCAGAAGGCGAGGTCAGTACAGGTGCATCAAAGCTGGGACCGAGAGACTGAAAAACAGCTTTTATCTCAAGGCCATCAGACTGCTAACAGCAATCACTAACTCAGATGCTGCTGCTACATTGAGATCCAATAACTGGCCACTTTAATAAATGGATCATTCGTCACTTTACAATACCACTTTAATATTGCCACTTTAATAATGTTACATATCTTACATTACTCATCATCATATGTATATACTGTATTTTATAATCCGTTTTTCAACATATTTTCAACACATTGCTTCAGGGCAGAATGTATTTTTTTTGTATTATCGGGATACGACGTTCAAAATGTCAGACTTTACAGATCAGTTTATCAAAATATTGTCATTTCATGGAATTATTAAAAATACTATTCACATGTATGACAGATGCATATTTTTGCATATATTTAGACGTAAGATTATACTTAAAATCAAACAACCTAAAATTTAAAAAAAGCCTCTGTAAAAGTCTGACTATAAGCCCTAAGAACCTGTGTGTGTAATAATGTAATCCTTTGAAGACTAACAAAATGACATTGGCGCACCGGGAACAGGTCATTTTGAGAAAAATGCCCGATAAAGATAGACTAATGCGATTAAAATGTAACTTTCCATAAATGCCATTTTTTTGTCACATTAATTAAACTCTATATTATATACCTATCCTAGGTATTCCCCACCTCTTTAAAGGAATTACCTAGGATAAGGTAAAAGTACATCCTATTTCAACCCCCCCCACAACCCCCCCCCCCCTTAAAGAGATTTTAGATGCACTCATTTGTGTAAAGTGGCTGTTCCACTGGATGTCATAAGGTGAATGCACCAATTTGTAAGTCGCTCTGGATAAGAGCGTCTGCTAAATGACTTAAATGTATATATATATTTATATATATCACTTCTCAACTTACAAATAAACATCAAATATACATTTTACAAATGCATTAGCACGTTTAATACATTTGTTTCAAGCAATAGAGCATATGCTTTGAATACTGGCCTTTTGGGAAAATACAGTGCCTTGCAAAAGTATTCATCCCCCTTGGCGTTTTTCCTATTTTGTTGTACTACAACCTGTAATTTAAATTAATTTTTTATTTGGATTTCATGTAATGGACATACACAAAATAGTCCAAATTGGTGAAGTGAAATTAAAAAAATAACATGTTAAAAAAATAAAAAATAAATTACAAACCGGAAAAGTGCATATGTATTCATCCCCTTTGCTATGAAGCCCCTAAATAAGATCTGGTGCAACTAATTACCTTCAGAAGTCGCATAATTAGTTAAATAAAGTCCAGATGTGTGCAATCTAAGTGTCACATGATCTGTCACATGATCTCAGTATATATACACCTGTTCTGAACGGCCCCAGAGTCTGCAACACCACTAAGCAAGGGGCACCACCAAGCAAGCGGCACCATGAAGACCAAGGATCTCTCCAAACAGGTCAGGGACGAAGCTGTGGAGAAGTACAGATCAGGGTTGGGTTATAAAAAAACATCAGAAACTTTGAACATTCCACAGAGCACCATTAAATCCATTATTAAAAAATGGAAAGAATATGGCACCACAACAAACCTGCCAAGAGAGGGCCGCCCAGCAAAACGCACAGATCAGGCAAGGAGGGCATTAATCAGAGAGGCAACAAGGAGACCAAAGATAACCCTGAAGGATCTGCAAAGCTCCACAGCGGATATTGGAGTATCTGTCCTTAGGACCACTTTAAGCCGTACACTCCACAGAGCTGGGCTTTACGGAAGAGTGTCCAGAAAAAAAGTATTTGCTTAAAGAAAAAAATAAGCAAACACGTTTGGTGTTCGCCAAAAGGCATGTGGGAAACTCCTCAAACATATGGAACAAGGTACTCTGGTCAGATGAGACTAAAATTGAGCTTTTTGGCCATCAAGGAAAATGCTATGTCTGGCGCAAACCCAACACCTCTCATCACCCTGAGAACACCATCCCCACAGTGAAGCATGGTGGTGGCAGCATCATGCTGTGGGGATGTTTTTCATGGCAGGGACTGGGAAACTGGTCAGAATTGAAGGAATGATGGATGGCACTAAATTCAGGGAAATTCTTGAAGGAAACCTGTTTCAGTCTTCCAGAGATTTGAGACTGGGACGGAGMTTCACCTTCCAGCAGGACAATGACCCTAAGCATACTGCTAAAGCAACACTCGAGTGGTTTAAGGGGAAACATTTAAATGTCTTGGAATGGCCTAGTCAAAGCCCAGACATCAGTCCAATTGAGAATCTGTGGTATGACCTAAAGATTTCTGTACACCAGTGGAACCCATCCAACTTGAAGGAGCTGGAGCAGTTTTGCCTTGAAGCATGGACAAAAATCCCAGTGTCTAGATGTGCCAAGCTTATAGAGCCATACCCCAAGAGACTTGCAGCGGTAATTGCTGCAAAAGGTGGCTCGACAAAGTATTGACTTTGGGGGGTGAATAGTTTTGTCTTATTTCTTGTGTGTTTCACAATGAAAAATATTTTGCATCTTCAAAGTGGCAGGCGTGTTGTGTAAATCAAATGATACAAACCCCCCAAAAATCTATCTTAATTCCAGATTGTAAGGCAACAAAATAGGAAAAATGCCAAGGGGGTGAATAATTTCGCAAGCCACTGTATGCAGTTTTGAGCAAATTCTCATATCACTTTGCTCAATTTCTTACATACACAGCTTTTGTTTGGCTGTTGAAATGTGCAGAACACTTATCAGCTATGCCTGCCCCATATGTAAGGCCCTCTTTGAGTTGTTGCTTGTCCCTCTTTACTTTCTTGACTGTGTCATGGGACCTGCGCCTACACTTGGCACACTCCATTGAAGCAGCATCTGTAATTGCTTCCAGTGTCACCAAAGTGCTGTCAAACCACAATTTGTTCATCAAATTTGATATAGCAGTGGCTCCCGCTCATTAAACGTGGCTACTGCCATACTGGCTGCTCCGTCAGTGTGGCTTTTGCACACAAAGACAGTTTTGGGGCATCGCGACCATATTATAGAGTTCAGATATTCATTTGAATTCTGGGTTCCTCCGTGCTACATTCTTTTGAGGAGGTTATCATTTGACGTCCTATGATATACAGGTACCATTTTCTGTGCAGCCTCTCTATTAAAATGTATGGCCTCCATGGTTTTTGTGACTGAGAGGATCTTCACTACTTTCTAGGGCTCGCTGGCACCAGCACCAATGCACACACCTATCCCGTAGTTGGAAGTGAATCCTCTTTTGTGCCAAGTGCTATCGAAGGATACATGAATGTCTATGATGGCATCATCATCCTCCTTCAGCAACTCTGCTATGTCTGGGTCTATATCTACGTATGCTCTTCTAATTATCTTTGCAGCACTCCCCATTGACTGTAGCCCTCTGAATCTCTGCAACTAAAGTGGGAGGGGGAAAGTGCTTATGTCAGTCGACATTACAGTCATAACTGCAGAACTAAATATCAGCATGGTACCCTACGTAAATATTAGCATATCAGCATGTATTTACTTTATGTAAAGCTAATTTCTCACTAATAACATTAGGCTACAGCCATATGACAGTGTAGGCCTATGTTACAGTCTCATTGTATAGTTATGTTTTCTTATCACTCTGTTTTATTAACTTTGAATACATTTGCTGGAGCACAGAAATAAATATTATTTATACACAGAAAGTCACCTGACAATATTGGGCCACTTTCCCTTTTTATTTACCTGCAAGGAAGCAATCCCTAGGACTTTGCTTATTTTCTTTAGAGCTGCATAACCAAATACAAGTTCATGGGCGAGAAGAAATATCCTCACACGTATATCAAATGCCACATCACCCCTGGAGCACTCCTGCAGCCTGGAGGAAGTGTAAACACTCCTCCTAAATTCATCATGATCACCTTCATAGTCTGCACATTCTATCATGACAGAATTACAGAATCACTGGTTCGTGGTGTCTATGGTGATTTTCAGTCCAGTGTTTAGATGCTTAGGGCAAATCAAATCATATGCAAGTTGGTTTATTTGTTACATGTGGAATAAAAGCCACTGTTGGCCGGCTGCTGTCTGCTTGGCCGCTGCTAGTTGTCATCTTCATCTCAACTAATTTGTGTCTCAACGCGCTGCTTCCGGCTACCTCCTGTACTGCCACTGCCTCGATCGGCTGATCAGGCACATTTTTTATTTAATTCACTGCTTTTCTCGCATTGGCTTACTGAGATCGCCTATTTTTATTCACATACTGTAGGTATATTCTTTGCGATGTTCTCATTTGTCTCTCTTTACGTGGATTCTTCGCGGGAGATATTTTCAAACAAGGAAGTGCTGCGTGGCATGTGAGGCATTTTAACCAATCAGGTTGCTGAAAAGGCCCTTTAAATGCCAGTAACCAATCAGATGTCAGTAATTACTAATCTTTCAGCACGATGCACTACGTCTACAAAGGATATAGCCATGTATGGACTAGCTAATCACATGCTCCGGAAAACAAGCTTTTGAATGATATATGATTCAACATGGAGTTTTAAAAATAGCGGTTAAAGTTCTACATTTATGGTAGGTGTAGTTGATGGAGTTGGGATAAAGTGATACAAATAAAGTATTTATTTACATTATTGCCGATGTATTTGTACATTTTATGAAAGTATGGAAGTTAAGGTTGCAAAATATCCCAAAATCAGAAAATTGACAGATGGAAGCAAGATCACAATTTTTGCCTGTGGTGCCTGGCCTTCAGGATGGGACCCGTTTTTGCAAATGACATACCCAAATCTAACTCCCTGTAGTTCAGGACCTGAAGCAAGGATATGCATATTCTTAAAACCATTTGAGGAAGGAAAAACTGAAGTTTGTGGAAATGTCTAATTAACGTAGGAGAAAATAACACATTACATCTGGTACCAGATGTGTGAATTGTTTTATTTCTAATGCAAGAGAAAGACCATAATATAATATTGCAGTTTAGGCGCAATTTAGATTTTGGCCACTAGATGGCAGCAGTATATGTGCAAAGTTTCAGACTGATCCAGTGAAGCCTTGCAAAAGTCTGCCCAAATTTGCCAAATTGGTCAATTGATACATTTAAGTACATAACTATAGAGAACATACAACAATTATATGGTAATACACATTTTTAAGTTTACACCCTCCCAGGAAAGTCATACATGATGGAAAATTAGCTTCCCTACAGAAAAGACACTATCCTTCACACATCTACATGGCCGGGCGGTGTGGGTGTGGGGCCAGAAACAGCAGGGGTTCAAAGTTTAGAACCCAGTTCCTACATTATATATTAGAATTGATTTTATCAAACAAAACTACGTTACATTTTATCTCTGGGACCCTCAGGATGACAAATCAGAGCAAGATTACTGAATGTAAGTACATTAAGAGATGAATGTATCAAACCAGTTGCTGTGATAAAAGTTTTGTTGTTGTTGTGCACTCCTCAAACAATAGCATGGTATTTTTTCACTGTAATAGCTACTGTAAATTTGACAGTCCAGTTAGATGAACAATAATTTAAGCTTTCTGCCCATATAAGACATGTCTATGTCCTGGGAAATGTTCTTGTTACCGTCCCGGTGGAGGGACACCGATCCCATAGAGGATAACAAAGCCATCACCTACAGAGAGACGAATCTGGAAAAGAGTCCCCTAAGCAAGCTGGTCCTGGGGCTCTGTTCACAAACACAAACAGACCCCACAGAGCCCCAGGACAGCAACACAATTAGACCCAACCAAATCATGATAAAAAGGGTAATTACTTGACACATTGGAAAGATTTAACAAAAAAACTGAGCAAACAATAATGCTATTTGGACCTAAACAGACAGTACACCGTGGCAGAATACCTGTGACGAACCGAAAATTAAGGAACGCTTTGACTATGTACAGACTCAGTGAGTATAGCCTTGCTATTGAGGGAGCCTGCTGTAGGCAGACCTTGCTCTCAAGAGAAGACAAGGTATGTGCACACTGCCCACAAAATGAGGTGGAAACTAACCTCCTGCCAAATGTTGGGCACTTGTTGGCTGCTTTTCCTTCACTCTGCAGTCCAACTCATCCCAAACCATCTCAATTGGGTTGAGGTCAGGTGATTGTTGAGGCCAGGTCATCTGAACTACATCACTCTCCTTTGTGGTCAAATAGCCTTTACACAGCCTGGAGGTGTGTTGGGTCATTGTTCTTTTGAAAAAGAAATGATAGTCCCACTAAGCGCAAACCAGATGGGATGGCATATCGCTGCAGAATGCTGTGGTAGCCATGCTGGTTAAGTGTGCCTTGAATTCTAAATAAATCACAGTGTCACCAGCAAAACACCCCCACACCATCCTCCTCCTTGCTTCACACAGGGAACCACACATGCGGAGATAATCAGTTCACCTTCTCTGCTTCTCACAAAGACACGGCGGTTGGAACCAAAAATCTCAAATTTGGACTAATCAGACCAAAGGACAGATATGTGGCAGGGTCTACAGTCAATCACGGATTACAAAAAGAAAACCAGCCCCGTCGCGGACCAGGATATCTTGCTCCCAGACAGGCTAAATAACTTTTTTGCTCGCTTTGAGGACAATACAGTGCCACTGACACGGCCCGCTACCAAAACCTGCGGGCTCTCCTTCACTGCAGCCGAGGTGAGTAAAACATTTAAACGTGTTAACCCTCGCAAGGCTGCAGGCCCAGACGGCATTCCCAGCCGCGTCCTCAGAGCATGCGCAGACCAGCTGGCTGGTGTGTTTAAGGACATATTCAATCAATCCTTATCCCAGTCTGCTGTTCCCACATGCTTCAAGAGGGCCAGCATTGTTCCTGTTCCCAAGAAAGCTAAGGTAACTGAGCTAAACGACTACCGCCCCGTAGCACTCACTTCCGTCATCATGAAGTGCTTTGAGTGAAGTGCTTTCACTAGCCACTTTAAACTATGCCACTTTATGTTTACATACCCTACATTACTCATCTCATATGTATATACTGTACTCTATACCATCTACTGCATCTTGCCTATGCCGTTCTGTACCATCACTCATTCATATATCTTTATGTACATATTCTTTATCCCTTTACACTTGTGTGTATAAGGTAGTAGTTGTGGAATTGTTAGGTTAGATTACTTGTTAGTTATTACTGCATTGTCGGAACTAGAAGCACAAGCATTTCGCTACACTCGCATTAACATCTGCTAACCATGTGTATGTGACAAATAAAATTTGATTTGATTTCCACCGGTCTAATGTCCATTGCTCTTGTTTCTTGGCCCAAGCTAGTCTCTTCTTCTTATTGGTGTCCGTTAGTAGTGGTTTCTTTGCAGCAATTCCACCATGAAGGCCTGATTCAAGCAGTCTCCTCTGAAAGGTTGATGTTGAGGTGTTCTTGCCATAATATTGATTTGGTCTTTTACCAAATAGGTCTATCTTCTACATACCAACCCTACCTTGTCACAACACAACTGATTGGCTCAAACGCATAAAAAATCCACAAATTAACTTTTTAACAAGGCACACCTGTTAATTGAAATGCATTCCAGGTGACTACCTCACTAAGCTGGTTGAGAGAATGCCAAGAGTATGCAAAACTGTCATCAAGGCAAAGGGTGGCTACTTTGAAGATTCTAAAATATAGTTTGATTTGTTTAACACTTTTTTGGTTACTACATGATTCCATATGTGTTATTTCATAGTTTTTATGTCTTCACTATTATTATTATACAATGTAGAAAATAGTAAAAATTAAGTAAAACCCTTTAATGAGTAGGTGTGTCCAAGCTTTTGACTGGTACTGTAAGTATTCAGACCCTTTGCTATGAGACTCGAAATTGATCTCAGGTGCATCCTGTTTCTATTGATGATCCTTGAGAGGTTTCTACAACTTGATTGGTGTCCACCTATGGTAAATTTAAATGTTCGGGCATGATTTGGAAAGGCACACACCTGTCTATATAAGGTCCCACAGTTGACAGTGCATGTCAGAGCAAAAACCAAGCCATGAGGTCGAAGGAATTGTCCGTAGCGCTCCGAGACAGGATTGTGTCGAGGCACAAATCTGGGGACGGGTACCAAAAAATGTCTGCAGCATTGAAGGTCCCTAAGAACACAGTGGCCTCCATCATTCTTAGATGGAAGAAGTTTGGAAACACCAAGACTTTTCCTAGAGCTGTCCGTCCGGCCAAACTGAGCAATCGGGGGAGAAGGACCGTGGTCAGGGAGGTGACCAAGAACCCGTTGGTCACTCTGATAGAGCTCTAAGTCCCTCTGTGGAAATGGGACAACCATCTCTGCAGCACTCCATCAATCAGGCCTTTATGGTAGAGTGGCCAGATGAAAGCCACTCCTCAGTAAAAGGCACATGACAGCCTGCTTGGAGTTTTCCAAAAGGCAGCTGAAGACTCTCAGACCATGAGAAACAAGATTCGCTGGTCTGATGAAACCAATATTGAACACTTTGTCCTGAAAACCAAGCATCACGTCTGGAGGAAACCTGGCACCATCCCTACTTTGGCAGCATCATGCTGTGGGGATGTTTTTCAGCGGCAGGGACTGGGAGACTAGTCAGGATCGAGGCAAAGATGAACGGTGCAAAGTACAGAGAGATCCTTATTGAAAACCTGCTCCAGAGTGCTCAGGACCTCAGACTGGGGTCCAACAGGACAACAACCCTAAGCACACAGCCAAGACAATGCAGGAGTGGCTTCGGGACAAGTCTCTGGATGTCCTTGGGTGGCCCAGCCAGAGCCCGGACTTGAACCCGATCTAACATCTCTGGAGAGACCTGAAAATAGCTGTTCAGCGACACTCCCATCCAACCTGACAGAGCTTGAGAGGATCCGCAGAGAAGAATGGGAGAAGCACTCCAAATAGAGGTGTGTCAAGCTTGTAGCTTCATACCCTCAGAAGACTCGAGGCTGTAATCGCTTCCAAGGGTGCTCCAACAAATTACTGAGTAAAGTGTCTGAATACTTATGTAAATGTGATTTTTCAGTTATTTCTTATAAAATTAGCAAAAAAAAATTTAACAACTGTTTTTGCGTTGTCATGCGGTATTGTGTGTAGATTAATGAGGGAAAAAAACGATTTAATCATTTTTAGAATAAGGCTGTAACCTAACAAAATGTGGAAAAAGTCAATGGGTCTGAATACTTTCCGAAGGCACTTTGTTGTTTGTGAAGGAGCCTTACCAGAGACCTCTCTCTCTGTACATTGACCTAGAAAAGGGATGAGTCAGGCAGAAAGCTGCCTGTGTGTGTGTTATTTGATCAAAACAAACAGACCTTTGCACCAGTTGCTTGTTTCTTTTCTTTCTATTTTAAAAGAACATACTCCTTGCCAATGTTAATAAACTGTATGAAGCACATGAAGCTGAAAATTAATTTTCTTACAGTTGAGTTGAACACACCAGGGGCCCTGGAGACTAGTCAAGCCCTCTAATAATTTACAGCAGGTCCCTCACTTGTTCAGTTCATGAGAGAAAACAAAAGAGAGGGATGTGGAGTAGGAGGAGGAGGAAGAGGAGGGGGTAGTGCAGACTATAGCCAGGGCTTTGCAGAGATTTAATAATTGTACATTGATATTTATATTGTAAAGTCAATAGTAATAACACAATAGTAATATGTATATATGTATGTGTATGCCTCTCTCTCTGCCTCTGGGCTATTACTTGAAGTGGAACTGTCAGCGTTTTAAGTACTTTGCAGAGATGAAACAAAGAGACAATGCTAAAGTAAAAAATATTAAATTCCCAGTTTATGCTACAAAACCAACTTCATGAAAAGTTTTAAAAATAGGTTCTATTTGACAAAACATTACATGACGTACAGTAAGGCATTGTTGGCTGAATAAATGGATGCAGTTCAATGCATGATTAATATAATTCACCAATACATTCCTTGGTAGTACAAATAATATTGCTATCAGGTTGTAAATTACAGCTGGCCTGGTACATTGATTCAGTTTCAATGACACAACATTTTGGACAAAAACGGACGAATGTAACTAAGGCTGGGAATGTCAATACATTCAAATTAACAAGTGCAATGATCACAAGTCAGTCATAACTTGGCTAATAGGCTAGCATATATATTTACGTGGCTCTTCATAAACACAGAGCCTAGCATTAGCTAACTTGTTGCTGGGAGGATGTCATGAGTGACCAACTTTTCCCCCTCATATCGTTTTTCGGTGGCTACATCTACAGTTGAAGTCCGAAGTTTACATACACTTAGGTTGGAGTCATTAAAACTCGTTTTTCAACCACTCCACAAATTTCTTGTTAACAAACGATAGTTTTGGCAAGTCGGTTAGGACATCTACTTTGTACAATTTTTCCAACAATTTTTTCTGACAGATTATTTCACTTATAATTCACTATATCACAATTCCAGTGGGTCAGAACTTTACATACACTAAGTTGACAATGCCTTTAAACAGCTTGGAAAACTCCAGAAAATGATGTCATGGCTTTAGAACCTTCTGATAGGCTAATTGACATAATTTGAGTCAATTGGAGGTGTACCTGTGGATGTATTTCAAGGCCTACCTTTAAACTCAGTGCCTCTTTGCTTGACATCATGGGAAAATCAAAAGAAATCAGCCCAGACCTCAGAAAAAATTGTAGACCTCCACAAGTCTGGTTCATCCTTGGGAGCAATGTCCAAACGCCTGAAGGTACCACGTTCATCTTTACAAACAATAGTACGCAAGTATAAACACCATGGGACCACGCAGCTGTCATATCGCTCACGAAGGAGACGCGTTCTGTGTCCTAGAGTTTAATGTACTTTGGTGTGAAAAGTGCAAATCAATCCCAGAACAACAGCAAATGACCCTGTGAAGATGCTGGAGTAAACAGGTACAAAAGTATCTATATCCACAGTACAACAAGTCCTATTTCGACATAACCTGAAAGGCTGCTCAGCAAGGAAGAAGCCACTGCTCCAAAACCGCCATAAAAATACAGACTTTGCAACTGCACATGGGGACAAAGATCGTACTTTTTGGAGAAATGTCCTCTGGTCTGATGAAACAAAAATAGAACTGTTTGGCCAAAATGACCATCATTATGTTTGGATGAAAAAAGAGGAGGCTTGCAAGCCGAAGAATACCATCCCAACCGTGAAGCACGGGGGTGGCAGCATCATGTTGTGGGGGTGCTTTGCTGCAGGTGCGACTGGTGCACTTCACCGAATAGATGACATCATGATGATGGAATATTATGTGGATATATTGAAGCAACATCTCAAGACATCAGTCGGGAAGTTAAAGCTTGGTCGCAAATGGGTCTTCCAAATGGACAATGACCCCAAGTATGCTTCCAAAATTGTGGCAAAATGGCTTAAGGACAACAAAGTCAAGGTTTGGAGTGGCCATCACAAAGCCCTGACCTCAATCCTATAGAAAATGTGTGGCAGAACTGAAAAAGCGTGTGCGAGCAAGGAGGCCTACACACCTGACTCAGTTACACCAGTTCTGTCAGGAGGAATGGGCCAAAACTCACCCAACTTATTGTGGGAAGCTATTGGAAGGTTAACTAAAACGTTTGACCCAAGTTAAACAATTTAATGGCAATGCTACCAAATACTAATTGAGTGTATGTAAACTTCTGACCACTGGGAATGTGGATGAAAGAAATAAAAGCTGAAATAAATCACTCTCTCTACTATTATTCTGACATTTCACATTCTTAAAATAAAATGGCAGGCCCTACTTCCTGTAAACACACAGTCCAGTTCAAGGTGAATTATGGCAGGCCCATGTGGCAAATGGCTTATTTGCATAAAGCCTACTGTAGCTCTGATTGGCTATGGCGCACCGATAGCTGTAGACTCAGGCCCTGGACAAGACACATGTTTTTATTAGGTTTTATTTACTGTAATGTCTATTAATTGTCCAAAAGCACGGCGGATTTCCCAGTCTATATTGCCATAGATTTTTCACGAATTTTGAAAATGAGAAAATTACCACATCTAACTCGCTTGTCTTGTCAGAAAATGTTAAAAAATATGTAATTTTCTTCCTGCGGGTGTATATGAACATATTTCAAGTTGATAAAACTTTGTCAGTTCCACTTTATGTGCTGGGAAACTTGCCCAAGCCCGCCAGTCTGTCTGTGAGCCGTGTGAAAGGGCAATGCCAATGAACCAAAGTTCAGAGTAAATACACTGTATGACATGTGTTTGTCACTGTTAGGGCTGTGGCGGTCATTACATTTTGTCAGCCTGTAATTCAAATCAAATAACATTTTATTAGTCACCTGCGCCAAACACAACAGGTGTAAACCTTACAGTGAAATGCTTACTTACAAGCCCCTAACCAACAATGCGGTTTAAAAAATCAGAATAAGAAATAAAAGAAACAAGTAGCTAAAGAGCAGCAGTAAAATGACAATAGCGAGACTTAAGGGTGTACCGGTACAGAGTCAATGTGCGGGGCCACCAGTTAGTCGAGGTAATTGAGGTAATATCAAATCAAATCAAATGTTATTTGTCACATACACATGGTTAGCAGATGTTAATGCGAGTGTAGCGAAATGCTTGTGCTTCTAGTTCCGACAATGCAGTAATAACCAACGGGTAATCTAACCTAACAATTCCACAACTACTACCTTATACACACAAGTGTAAAGGGATGAAGAATATGTACATAAAGATATATGAATGAGTGATGGTACAGAACGGCATAGGCAAGATGCAGTAGATGATATAGAGTACAGTATATACATATACATATGAGATGAGTAATGTAGGGTATGTAAACATTATATTAAGTGGCATGGTTTAAAGTGGCTAGTGATACATTTTTACATAAATTTCCATCAATTCCCATTATTAAAGTGGCTGGAGTTGAGTCAGTATGTTGGCAGCAGCCACTAAATGTTAGTGGTGGCTGTTTAACAGTCTGATGGCCTTGAGATAGAAGCTATTTTTCAGCTTCTATCAGCTTCTAATATGTAGAGTTATTAAAGTGATTATGCAGAGAGTAGCAGCAGCGTAAAAGAAGGGGGGGGGGGGTGGACAATGCAAATTGTCTGGGTAGCAATATGATTAGATGTTCATGAGTCTTATTGCTTGGGGGTAGAAGTTGTTTAGAAGCCTCTTGGACCAAGACTTGGCGCTCCAGTACCGCTTGCCGTGCGGTAGCAGAGAGAACAGTCTATGACTAGGGTGACTAGAGTCTTTGACAATGTTTGGGCCTTCCTCTAACACCGCCCTGGTATAGAGGGCCCGGATGGGAGTAAGCTTGGCCCCAGTGATGTACTGGGCCGTACGCACGACTCTCTGTAGTGCCTTGCGGTCGGAGGCCAATCAGTTTCGGTACCAGGCAGTGATGCAACTCGTCAGGATGCTCTCGATGGTGCAGCTGTAGAAACTTTTGAGGATCGGAGGACTCATGCCAAATCTATTCAGTCTCCTGAGGGGGAATAGGTTTTGTCGTGCCCTCTTCACGACTGTCTCGGTGTGCTTGGACCATGTTAGTTTGTTGGTGATGTGGACACCAAGGAAGCTCTCAACCTGCTCCACTACAGCCCCGTCGATTAGAATGGGGGCGTGCTCGGTCCTCCTTCTCCTGTAGTCCACAATCATCTCCTTTGTCTTGATCACTTTAAGGGAGAGGTTGTTGTCCTGGCACCACACAGCCAGGTCTCTGACCTCATCCCTATAGGCTGTCTCATCGTTGTCGGTGATCAGGCGATCAGGCCTACCACTATTGTGTCATCGGCAAACTTAATGATGGTGCTGGAGTCATGCCTGGCCGTGCAGTCATGAGTGAACAGGGATTACAGGAGGGGACTGAGCACACACCTATGAGGCGCCCCTGTGTTGAGGATCAACGTGGCGGATGTGTTGTTACCTACCCTTACCACCTGGGGTCGGCCTGTCAGGAAGTCCAGGGTCCAGTTGCAGAGGTAGGTGTTTAGTCCCAGGGTCCTTAGCTTATTGATGAGCTTTGAGGGCACTATGGTGTTGAACGCTGAGCTGTAGTCAATGAATAGCATTCTCACATAGGTGTTCCTTTTGTCCAGGTGGGGATAGGACAGTGTGGAGTGCAATAGAGATTGCATTATGTGTGGATCTGTTAGTACGGTATGCAAATTGGAGTAGGTTTAGGTTTTCTGAGATAATGGTGTTGATGTGAGCCATTACCAGCCTTTCAAAGCACTTCATGGCTACAGACGCTCGCAGTACACGTCCTGGTAATCCGTCTGACCCTGCGGCCTTGTGAATGTTGAACTGCTTAATGGATTTACTCACATCGGCTGTGGAGAGCGTGATCACAGTCACCCGGAACAGCTGGTGCTCTCATGCATATTTCAGTGTTATTTGCCTCGAAGGGAGCATAGAAGTAGTTTAGTTCATCTGGTAGGCTCGTGTCACTGGGCAGCTCTGGACTGTGCTTCCCTTTGTAGTCTAATGGTATGCAAGCCCTGCCACATCCTACGAGCATCAGAGCCGGTGTAGTACGATTCGATCTTAGTCCTGTATTGACACTTTGCCTGTTTGATGGTTCGGAGGGCATAGCGGGATTTCTTATAAGCTTCCGGGTTAGAGTCCCGCTCCTTGTAAGCGAGAGCTCTAGCCTTTAGCTCAGTGCGGATGTTGTCTGTAATCCATAGCTTCTGGTTGGGTTATGTACGTACAGTCACTGTGGGGATGACGTCATCGATGCACTTATTGATGAAGCCAGTGACTGATGTGGTGCCATCGGAATAATCCCGGAACATATTCCAGTCTGTGCTAGCAAAACAGTCCTGTAGCTTAGCATCTACTTCATCTGACCACTTTTTTTATTGACCGAGTCACTGGTGCTTCTGCTTAAATTGTATCTTGTAAGCAGGAATCAGGAGGATAGAGTTATGGCCAGATTTGCCAAATGGAGGGCGAGGGAGAGCTTTGTACGCATCTCTGTGTGTGGAGTAAAGGTAGTCTAGAGTTTTTTTCCTCTGGTTGCACATTTAACATGCTGATAGTAATTTTGTAAAACAGATTTAAGTTTCCCTGCATTAAAATCCCCGGCCACTAGGAGCGCCGCCTCTGGATGAGCGTTTTCCTGTTTTCTTATGGTGGTATACAGCTCATTGAGTGCGGTCTTCGTGCCAGCATCGGTATTTGGTGGTATGTAGACAGCTACGAAAAATACAGATGAAAACTCTAGGTAGATAGTGTGGTCTACAGCTTATCATGAGATACTCTACCTCAGGCGAGCAAAACCTTGAGACTTCCTTAGATATCGTGCACCAGCTGTTTTTTACATATATGCATTGTCCGCCACCCCTTGTCTAACCGTACGCCGCTGTTCTATCCTGCCAATACAGCGTATATGTTGATAATGTCATCGTTCAGCCACGACTCTGTGAAGCATAAGATATTACAGTTTTACTGTCCCTATGGTAGTGTAATCTTCCTCGTAGGTCGCCGATTATATTTTCCAATGATTGCACGTTAGCTAGTAGAACGGAGGGCAGGGTGTTTTTTTGCGATCACCTACGAATTCTCAGAAGGCAACCCAACCTCCATCCTCTTTTTCTCCGTCGTCTCTTCACGCAGATGATGGGGATTTGGGTTTGTTCCCGGGAAAGCAGTCTGTCGTTCACACCGTGCTCGTCGGTCTCGTTAAAGGAAAAAAATCGTCTGCCAGTTCGTGGTTAGTAATCGCTGTTCTGATGTCTAGAAGTTTTTTTCCGGTCATAAGAGACAGTAGCAGCAACATTATGTACAAAATAAGTTAAAAAATAAGTTAGAAACAATTCATAAAAACATAAAAACACAATCGGTTAGGAGCACATAAAACGTCAGCCATCTCCTGCGCCGTCATACTCATTTGTCATGCAAAAGGGTGCCGTTCTCACGGTAATTGACCATTAACAAACACGTTTAGCATCTCCTGGCCTCTACACAGACAAGCTGTTGATGCATGACTTTGGAACATTTACAGTACATTTAAAATCACAATGAATCCATCATTTATTTTAGTCAGGTCTAAAGAAACATCATATGAAGAAAATGTATTTCTGATGAGCAGAATATGAGTTGGTTTACTGTAGGCCTATGTTATCTGACTATGCTCCTTGACATAGGCTGTAGGCTTGTTCATTTAGCTGACAAGATATGCTTAAAAATCCTGTGCCATTATTACATTTTTTCAGATTTTATAGTAAGAAGAATATAATAGATTTTTGTTGAATAAAATAAAAATGATATGTGCATGTTTAGTGGCTATGTTGAGCATAAAAGTGATCATTTGAAACATGTCCTATATGCTAGATTTAGAGTTATTTTCCTAATTTAGTTGTGAAATATGCAAACCTTAGAATGTCTTGGAAATCAAAACATTTATGGGCTGCATGGTGCGACTTTAGACTATTGATGATTTGAGAAAGTAACAAAAAAAAGCATTTTCAAATGGGCAGGGGAAAATACATCATGTGTATGCACTGAAATTGAGAATGGATGCTGCGTGGGTTCCCGCGCTTTTTCCTAACCTGATGTTAGTTAGAAAGTAGAGTACTACAAAGGCATGTCCAGAGTGCTTCATCTGCGTTTTTTTAGGAGAGCAGATAAGGGTTACACACACACACACACACTCACGCCAATCTCTGTGTCCCTTCCCGTCCCTGTATCCCTATAGGCCGGGCTGGGATGTCAACCCACTGCTGGACGCTGAGCGAGAGAGGGCATTAGTGAGGAGACAAGAAAAAGCGAGGGAGAGAGAGAGAAAGAAAGAGGAGGGAGAGGGGGCCTTATTGAGGAGAGAGAGTGAGAGAAAGAGAAAGAGAGAGCAGAGGAGAGGGGGCATTAGTGAGAAGACATTGGGAGAGAGAAAGAGAGGAGAGAGAGAGGGCATTAGTGAGAAGACAGAGAGAGAGAGCTAGAGCGGGCATTAGCAAGGAGAAATCATTAATACATGGTGTTTTCTTCACTTCACTGACCACCAGGCACTGTACGGGGTACTACCTCTCTACCTCCCCTCGGCACTCCCTCCCCTCCCCACTCCCTCCCCTCCACACTCCCTCCCCTCGGCACTCCTTGCCTTTACCTCCCTCCCTATACCTCTCTCTACCTCTCTCTACTTCTCTCTACCGCTCTCTACCTCTCTCTACCTCTCTCTACCTCTCTCTACTTCCCTCTACCTCCCCTACCTCCCTCTACCTCTCTCTACCTCTCTCTACCGCTCTCTACCTCTCTCTACCGCTCTCTACCTCTCTCTACCTCACTCTACCTCTCTCTACCTCTCTCTACCTCTCTCTACCTCACTCTACCTCTCTCTACCTCTCTCTACCTCTCTCTTCCTCTCTCTTCCTCTGCTGGTTCATTGTGTGAAACAGGGATACAATCCATCTCTCTCCTCTTTTCTTAGCCCAGGGCTAAGGGCTTTTTAAGGTTTAGAGTAAATCCTTACCTCAGCTTTCTGCCACCTAATTGACTTGATTTGTTTGTTTTTAATTGGGCCGGAGTTAAATTTGGATCCTCTCCCCCTCAGGACTAGTATACAGCCAGAAATTAAAGTTACCTTACCACAACACCTCACTAAGAAAGAATAGAATACAGCCAGGAACTAAAGTTACCTTACCAAAGCACCTCACTAAGAAAGAATAGAATACAGCCAGGAACTACAGTTACCTTATCACAGCACCTCACTAAGAAAGAATAGGCTTCATTAAGCAGTGACAGTTAAAAGTATAGCCATCATGTGTGTTTTCTGCATCCAGCTCCCATGTGGCTCCACACTGCAGACTAGATCATCCCCCTAGTGGGAGCTGTGGAGCTGCTGTATGGTCTGGTGCTGTGAAGCTGACAAGGCCAGTAATGTGCTGTGAACGTCTATGATGCACTACCCTAATCAGAGCTGTGGAACCACAGTGCTAGCCTGGTGCTGTAAAACAACGCCATCACATAGCACTGCTGGGCTCTCACAGTGTGGAACGACCCTGACTCAGGAGTGACCTCCAGCTCAAGCTGGGCTGGCAGCAGACACTAAGGGCTCTGGGGTTGAGATAGAGGCTGGCGTTCTGGCAAGGGTACATGTGGCAATGGGATGGGATTGTTGGGCCTCTGAGGCTGGGGCTTTCCCAGTGTGGAGGAACCCTGAGTCAGGAGTGACCTCCAGCTGGCTCTGGGGTACAGGGATGGGCTGGGGCACTGCATGGGGCTCTGGCAAGGGATCCATGATGGAGCTGCATCAGACACAGAGAAGGCTTAGGATAACTGCTGGAATGGGGTTGAAAGGAGGATTGATGCAGGCAAGGTAGACACCAAAGAAACTTTGAAGTGTGTGTGTGTTTGAGAGAGAATGTGTGTGGATTGACCTAGCCGGGGGCATGAATAAAGTTGAGTGTGTAATTGGTCAACAGTGTTACAGAGAAAACCTCACCGAAGGTGTTAGACTGCAGCTGTGTATGTGTGTGTGTTTATGTGCACAAAATTATTCAGGGGCTTAGCAAATATTACCCCCCCAAAAATCAATTATTTTCACATAAAAATTCAGGTTTCTGTTTTTACTCAGTATTTCAATACCATTTTTAAGTGTTAAAAAAGCATGACATTTGAAAATGCTAGTTCAATTTAATATACAGCAAAATCTGAACAATTATTTGGGAGTAAAAACAGCAAGGAAAATTGTGTTTAATTTTCTTGATTTTCATAATATTTTCTATCAACTTAAGAATGTTAAGTTGTTGCAACAACTCATGGGTAATTCCACATTTTTAGACTTTATGGTACTTTTACACAATTTTCTATGCATGTTTGAAGAAAGAAAAATATTTTTCTATATTAGTAGTAAGCAGTTTGTTGTGCTATGCGTTGCAATGGATCATGATGAACGGATATCAAATTTACGTTCAAAGATGAGACCACCCATTCCCACCACCAAGATGGTCATGCACACAACACTTAATGACAAAGCCAGCATCCTACAATGCTTGCAACTTTACCTCCACTTAGGCTTCTGCTAGTCGATTGAGCACTGGGCTCAACAATGCCTGTGTTTGTGGGTTAAAATGGCTAATATTCAAAACATAAAACAATGAGACATGATCACTGAACGCAACTAATCAAAATGATTAAAGAGATCGAACAAATAATAACAGTTTTCAAATTAATGAAATTAAGTTGAAACTAAACAAAAATGTTAATGCTGGACTTATTATATTAGTGTTTGTGAAACACCAAAGTTAAAGTAAACTCAGCAAAAAAAGAAACGTCCTCTCACTGTCAACTACGTTTATTTTCAGCAAACTTAACATGTGTAAATATTTGTATGAACATAAGATTCAGCAAATAAGACATGAACTGAACAAGTTCCACAGACATGTGACTAACAGAAATGGAATGATGTGTCCCTGAACAAAGGGGGGGGGGGGGGTTAAAATCAAAGTAACAGTCAATATCTGGTGTGGCCACCAGCTGCATTAAGTACTGCAGTGCATCTCCTCCTTATGGACTGCACCAGATTTGCCAGTTCTTGCTGTGAGATGTTACCCCACTCTTCCACCAAGACACCTGCAAATTCATGGACATTTCTGGGGGAATGGCCCTAGCCCTCACCCTCCGATCCAACAGGTCCCAGACGTGTTAAATGGGATTGAGATCCGGGCTCTTCGCTGGCAATGGCAGAATACTGACATTCCTGTCTTGCAGGAAATCACGCACGGAATAAGCAGTATGGCTGGTGGCATTGTCATGCTGGAGGGTCATGTCAGGATGAGCCTACAGGAAGGGTACCACATGAGGGAGGAGGATGTCTTCCCTGTAACGCACAGCATTGAGATTGCCTACAATGACAACAAGCTCAGTCCGATGATGCTGTGACACATCGCCCCAGACCATGACGGACCCTCCACTTCCAAATCGATCCCGCTCCAGAGTACAGGCCTCGGTGTAACGCTCATTCCTTCGACGATAAACGCGAATCCGACCATCACCCCTGGTGAGACAAAACTGCAAATCGTCAGTGAAGAGCAGTTTTCGCCAGTCCTGTCTGGTCCAACGACGGTGGGTTTGTGCCCGTAGGCGACGTTGTTGCCGGTGATGTCTGGTGAGGACCTGCCTTACAACAGGCCTAGAAGCCCTCAGTCCAGCCTCTCTCTCTCAGCCTATTGCGGACAGTCTGAGCACTGAAGGAGGGATTGTGCGTTCCTGGTGTAACTTGGGCAGTTGTTGCCATCCTGTACCTGCCCCGCAGGTGTGATGTTCGGATGTACCGATCCTGTGCAGGTGTTGTTAAACGTGGTCTGCCACTGCGAGGACGATCAGCTGTCCGTCCTGTCTCCCTGTCGCACTGTCTTAGGTGTCTCACAGTACGGACATTGCAATTTATTGCCCTGGCCACATCTGCAGTCCTCATGCCTTCTTGCAGCATGCCTAAGGCACGTTCACACAGATGAGCACGGACCCTGGGCATCTTTCTTTTGGTGTTTTTCAGAGTCATTAGAAAGGCCTCTTTAGTGTCCTAAGTTTTCATAACTGTGACCTTAATTGCCTACCGTCTGTTAGCTGTTAGTGTCTTAACGTTCCGCAGGTGCATGTTCATTAATTGTTTATGGTTCATTGAACAAGCATGGTAAACAGTGTTTAAACCTTTTATAATGAAGATCTGTGAAGTTATTTGGATTTTTACGAATTATCTTTGAAAGACAGGGTCCTGAAAAAGGTCAGTTTCTTTTTTGCTGAGTTTACATTATACATAACAATACCTTGTGACATCCCTCCCACTCTGTCTGCCGAATTKTTTCTCTTTGCTCTTGTTTTCCTTAATAGGATGTTGGTGGGCGGAGCCGGGAGGGTCGTCAGAGAAATGGGACACACCTGGGCATTAACCTACATTATGATGGGTTAATACTTATTGGAATGCGCTTTTGTTGGTATTCACGGCACATTCTTATAAGTGTTTTGTATAGGGCCTTAGATACGTATCAGTGATTTTAGTTGTCCGGTGACGTCATTAAAAAAGTGTGTTGCATGGTAGAGTATGCCAGTGGGCATAATATTAGTTTTATGGACGACCCTCCCATAAAACCGGTGACCAACAAGGACCCCGGAATACCATACCAATCACACATAAACAAAATACTGCCCTGGATCCTAGTAGAAAACCCAGGCTGCGTCCCACATTGAACCATCTATACCTTTTAAATCCATGAAGGGTTACAGGTTCACACTTCCACTTTCCCCAGACAATCTCGTCCTCCCCAGACCTCAGCAGACTTTGCGCACAGGAAGCAACCTAGAAATCTCAGAATCAGACCGACCATCTTGTCTCGCCCATCAGCAGGTAGATGAGTGGGAAGGCTATCTAAAACATCCAGTGTCTCTGAATTTTTCAATCTACCCTGCAATATCGTCAGGACCAGGAACATCTTCCTCCCCATGTGCGGACCTAGCATGACAAGAAGAACCCAGCGAAATAACGGTATCGGCCAAAAGAACAGGTTTTACCGTCCTCTGTAGACTCCCACTGTTCGGCCTCAGAGGAACGTGAATAATACGGTTTTAACAGATTTACATGGCACAGTTGGTGTGCTTTTCTCCGTTCTGGAGTGGCACCTAGATAGTTTTGCTCAGTGCTCTGGCGCACAACCGTATATGGACCTTGAAACTTGGCTTGAAAAGGAGAACCAACAATTGGCAGCAGAGCAAGAACCTGGTCACCTGGACTAAAGTGACGAGGCTCAGCTCGCCGATCAAATATGCCCTTCATCCTCCCCTGTGAAGATGATAGCTTCTCTTTAGCCATCTCACCAGCAGTGCACAGACGTCGCCAGAAATCACACAATAAGATAACAGGGACTGAGCGGGCTCTGGAGACTTCCAGTCATCCTGGAGAACTTCTAGAAGTCCACGCACCCTATGTCCAAACACAAGGTCATTTGGACCAAAACCCGTGCTCTCCTGTGAAATCTCCCTAGCGGCTAACAGTAACCAAGGTAACCCCTCCTCCTAATCTTTGTCCATCTCCGTACAATAAGATCTCAACAAAGATTTAAGTGTTTGATGGAAACGTTCCAGTGCTCGTTGACTCTGCGCGTGATAGGCGCTAGACAAATTGTTTTCAATATGGAGCTGTTGGAGATCCTGACCAAACAAATTAGAGGTGAAATTAGATCCTTGGTAACTCTGAATGACCTTAGGGATTCCAAACTGTTAGAAACAGAGTCAAAGCTTTTAGCACAGACTTAGTCGTGATAGACCAGAGAGGATAGGCAGCAGGAAACCTAGTGGTCTGACACATCACAGTGAACAGGTAACTACTACCATTTTTAGAGCGAGGCAGAGGACCAACACAGTCAATAATCAGATACTCAAAAGGCTGGTTGAGTACAGGAATAGGAAACAGTGGTACCGGCTTAATAGCTTGATTGGGTTTACCAGTTAATTGACAGGTGTGACAGGTTTTTATGAACTCAGAAACATCCCTTTTTAACCTAGGCCAAATGAAATGTCTTAATATGCGATTTTAGTTGTCAGCACCAACTCACGAAGCTTAACTGGTACAACAACCTGACTAATAGCCTCCCCCACAAAACAACTACCATGAGACACTCACTTTCTCATCAGGACATCATCCTGGAGAAAATAGCCATGAGTGACATCTCCCAACTGTTCCACAGGCAGAATTTGGTCATGCAACTCTTCTAATGTGGGGTCAGCCCATTGCTCCTTGATTAGATCGGAGCGGGGTACAGATAACGGGATAACAGGGAAAGTAGTGACACATTTCTTTGTGCCATTCTCGTTAGCCGGCGCAGTGACCAGGTCACCACGGCTCATAGAACACATCCCTCACACGCAGAGAACACCTCTGGGAAACTCTGCGCACTCTCATCAGGAATCCCTACAAATGACGGCTTAGCGGAAACCACTAGAGATGGAAACACGACAGGCCACACACGCTCACCAGCCAAGTTATTCCCAAGGATAACGGCAATACCCTCAATAGGCAATGAAGGACACACCCCTACAGCAACCTCACCTTTCACCAGTCCACAATCCAACATCAGTTTATGCAATGGAACTGACAGAGTGTTCAAACCTATTCCCCTAACTAAAATACTATTCCCCGAATCAGTCTCAGCAGAGAAGGGTAATACAGACTCCAACACAAATGACTCAGAGGCACCTGATCAGGATCAGGATCAGGATCTTCACTGGCACTAGATCGTTACTTCCTAACATTGACACAAAACCCTCCGTAATGAAAGGGAATAGTCTGGGTCAATATGGACTTTCACATGCCCCTGGCATGAGACAGTGTGTCAGGAGTAAACTGATATGTGACAGGCGCTGCTAACGCCGTAGGCTTAGGTTTAACGTAAGTGCAAGTACTGAACTTACCCTTAGCTCTGAGAACCGGACATTCGTTTTTCCAATGACCTGAACCCTGACAGTAGTGACACTCTTGACCAAAGTCAGCTTTACCATGGGAGGCAGACTCAACCATAGTTGAATGAAACTCTGCCCACGAACCAGAGTATCTCGGTGAGCGAGGCCCAAATCTCTCCGAACGCACCCACTCACTCCGAGTACGGGCTCTGCAAAGACACTTTTGTGAGTCAAAACATACTCGTCTGCCAAAACCGCAGCTTCAGAGACAGTCATCACCTTTCGTTCGTTAATGTACGTGGCTATACAATCAGGGATTGTGTCCTTAAATTGCTCTAGCATAATCAGATCACACAACCCCTGGAAAGTCATAACCACAGAGGCAGAACATCAGTGATTAAACTGTGAAGATAACTCTCGCACAAACTCAACATGAGTCAGTTTATCTACCCTTTTTAAAGTTCTAAATCGTTGGCGGTAAGCCTCAGGAACCAATTCGTAAATCTGTAACACAACTATTTTAACCTTATCACAACTAACACTATCGGCTAGACTAAGAGCTGAATATGCTTCCTACGCTTTACGAGTCAACAGACACTGCAACATTAAAGTGCGATCAGAATCAGGCCCACTCCTAGCGTCAGCAACATGCTCAAACAATGAAAAGAACATCTCAGGGTCCTTCTCATTATATTTTGTCAAGAACCGTAAGTTTCCAACAATATCAAATGAGCCCGGGGCACGACCGAGAGAGGAGCGACTCATAGGTAAATCTGGGTCACCTTCCCAGAGCAAACTCTCCCCCGAGAGCTTTCCTTCCCTAACCAACTCTAGCCGCTCTTGTTGCAGCTTGATTTTAGCACGCTCCAATTCCAATTTAAATTCCAATTCCTTTTCATACTTCACACGATCATGCTCTAGCTGTAACAGAAGCAGTTCTTTCTGCTGTTCAAAAAGAAGACTACTAGGACTAGCAGATGGAGCGGCCATTGAAACGAAACAGGGAGACGGCTGGGGAGGTGGTGAGTCCCCAGTGTTAACTTCAAGAATACCACTCTCCATCAGATTGGCCTTCAATGTCAATCTAACACAATATTTTTGACATTTATCACTAATTTTAACCTTGTAGTGTTCAGCAATCTTCAACAGCTGTTCTGTAGTACATAATTCTAAGACACCATAGTCACAAGTAAATGCTGAGCACACCAGACCAGACCACAAGAGAAACGCTAATCACACTGAGCACCACAGGAGAGAAATTAGATATATACAGTTGAAGTCGGAAGTTTACACACATTTTATTCATTAAAACTAGTTTTTCAACCACTCCACGAATTTCTTTAAAACAAACTATAGTTTTTGCAAGTCAGTTAGGACATCTACTTTTGCATGACAAGTCATTTTTCCAATTGTTTACAGACTGATTAGTTCACTTATAATTCACTGTATCACAATTCCAGTGGGTCAGAAGTTTACGTACACTAAGTTGACAGTGCCTTTAAACAGCTTGGAAAATTCCAGAAAATGTCATGGCTTTAGAAGCTTCTGATAGGCTGATTGACATTTTTGAGTCAATTGGAGGTGTAACTGTGGATATATTTCAAGGGCTACCTTCAAACGCAGTGCCTCTTTGCTTGACATCATGGGAAAATCAAAGGAAATCAGCTAAGACCTCAGAAAAAGTCTGGTTCATCCTTGGGAGCAATGTCCAAACGCCTGAAGGTACCACGTTCATCTGTACAAACAACAAGTATAAACACCATGGGACCACGCAGCCGTCATTTCAGGAAGGAGACGCGTTCTGTCTCTTAGAGATGAATGTACTTTGGTGTGAAAAGTGCAAATCAATCCCAGAACAGCAGCAAAGGACCCTGTGAAATTGCTGGAGTTAACAGGTACAAAATTATCTATATCCACAGTAAAACTAGTCCTATATCGACATAACCTGAAAGGCCGCTCAGCAAGGAAGAAGCCACTGCTCCAAAACCGCCATAAAAAAGACAGACTACAGTTTGCAACTGCACATGGGGACAAAGATCGTACTTTTTGAGAAATGTCCTCTGGTCTGATGAAACAAAAATATAACTGTTTTGCCATAATGACCATCATTACGTTTGGAGGAAAAAGGGGGAGGCTTGCAAGCCGAAGAATACCATCCCAACCGTGAAGCACGGGAGTGGCAGCATCATGTTGTGGGGATGCTTTGCTGCAGGTGGGACCGGTGCACTTCACAAAATAGATGGCATCATGAGGCAGGAGTATGATGTGGATATATTGAAGCAACATCTCAAGACATCAGTCAGGAAGTTAAAGCTTGGTCACAAATGGGTATTCCAAGCATACTTCCAAAGTTATGGCAAAATGGCTTAAGGACCACAAAGTCAAGGTATTGGAGTGGCCATCACAAAGCCCTGACCTCAATCCCATAGAAAGTTTGTGGGCAGAACTGAAAAAGCGTGTGCTAGCAAGGAGGCCTACAAACCTGACTCAGTTACACCAGCTGTGTCAGGAGAAATGGGCCAAAATTCCCCTAACTTATTGTGGGAAGCTTGTGGAAGGCTACCCGAAAAGTTAGACCCAAGTTGAACAATTTAAAGGCAACGCTACCAAATACTAATATGGTGTGTATGTAAACTTCTGTCCCACTGAGAATGTGATGAAAGAAATAAAAGCAGAAATAAATCATTCTCTCTACTATTATTCTGACATTTCACATTCTTGAAATAAAGTGGTGATCCTAACTGACCGAAGACAGGGAATTTTTACTAGGATTAAATGTAAGGAATTGTGAAAAACTGAGTTTACATGTGTTTGGCTAAGGTGTATGGAAACTTCCGACTTCAACTGTATATGGAGCTTCCCCAAATCCTACAATAACTCAACCCTAGTCTTCGTGCGGATTCGCGGTGGGCAAGGCAAGGATAAAATCCACCCAGCACGCTGGCAGATTCCCCCCAAGCCACGGTTGTGCCCCGAGACAACTGCTCAGTCCACGGACACCACACAAAAATAACAATCAAGGTAACCATACTCAACGTATTCCAATGTGAAACACGTCACTAAGCATAACAGGGAATACTGAAAATAACTGATGTAAATAGTTACCTCATTTTTTACAAGTAGAACTAGCACAATATTGTTACTGTGTGTGTCCGGGTGTGGGTGGGTGGAATGAATTTCATGTAAAATACAGAGTTCTCTCCTCAGGCTATTCAAGATAACAGTTAAAGGGTTTTAATTAATAGGTATGAAGACTCCCTTGACAGTCTCACACCCTGACAGCCCGCCATAATGATGTTGAGATGTCAAATATGCTTTTGAGAAATGCTTTTCTGAGCAATCGCCTTCAACCCTATGAAAAACAAAATCACTGGCATGTGAAATTCTTGTGTTGAGGAGAGGGGGAATCAGCCTTTTCAGACCGGTTAGGCAGATGAAGTTATCCTTTGTGAAGGCAGACGGGGTAGTGAGGGTGTGTGTGAGTGTGTGTGAGAGGGGTGTAGGGGTAGCTGCACATTCCCTGAGGTAGACTAGTGGGTTCATTGCTGTTGGATGGTGCAGCAGTGTTCTGGGCTTGGTTTCAGGGTGTGGGTCCATTCTAAGGCGAGACCGTCGTTTCCGGGATTTATTCCGGCCCAGTGAGCTAGAGTAAACAGGGAGAGGAGCTGTGGGGGGAGGGGGGCTAGGGCTGGGGCTTCACTAGAGGATTTAACTTATATTGGAATGAGGGTGCACCTCGCTCAAACAGAGACGAGTGCAGGGAAGCAAGACGGTACAATCTCTCATTATCAGAGTCTACAGGAATGAGAGAGATAGAGAGTGAAAGGGAGGGGGAAGAGAGAGGGGGTCTATTAGAAAGTAAGAAACGTTTGTATGTGAGAGAGTCAAAAGAGAAATCCGGTAAAGAGAGACAGAAAGAAAGGGAAGACAAAGAGCAGTAGACTGAAATAGAAGGAGATCCAAAAGGAAAGAGGGACTGAGAGAAAGTGAGATGGAGAGATGAGAGGGTCTGTGACAGTGTTAGGACAGAGAGGCTGTTGTTTTCTATGAACACAGGAGAGCCTCTGTCTTCAGCTGCAGTCTTCTAAGCTTCAGTCCCTTCTTTGTCGCAGAGACGCCCCCAAAGGGGATAGAGAGACGAGGAAGAGACTGGAGCCTAGCTAAAGTCCAATGAAGCCACCCCTGTGTAAGACAGAATACTTTACTTTTCTCGTTAGTGTAGGGATCTGTCAAACGTCTCAAGGCAGCGGCCTGTTTCAGAAACCATTAGATCTCAGTAAGATAGAAGTCATTTGTCAGCATATGATTTAGCAGGAGCCATCCGTTTTGATTTGTCACTTGTTTGGGCCCTTCATTCAGTTGGTGTGAAGTTGAGGCGACCGTTAGACTTTTTAAGAGGCTATTTGTGTGTGTGTGTGGTTGTGAATCACAGTGAGGACTTCTCTGAGCTGTCAGTAGAGAGAGTGCAGGCTGTTCTCTTTCCTGGCCATTCCTGCCTCAGTGTGCGATTGTGTGTTTGTGAGTGTGTGTGTGTAGTTCTCTCCTGGCCCCTTGCCTGCCTCTGTCTTCTGTCTCCCTATAAGAAACAGCAATGGGAGAGTCTGTGTGTTACCCATGGGTTGAGCTACACTTCATTCTCACAGACCAGGTGTCAAGACAAAGAGCAGCTGCAGCATCTCTGCATCTAATCATCTTTAGGGTGCGAGTGTGTTTGACTCTGGGATGGGTTCCGCTAAATCTCCAGCAGAGTGATGTCAACTAAGTAGCACACCTTCCAGAGAGTTTGTTTTTAATAGAAACCTGAAGGTGTGTGTGTGTGTCCATGTGTGTGTGTAGCTTGGTTGGTCCACAATCCTGTCTTATCTCCGTTTCAGGGTTAGTGATGATGAATGAGAGGATATCATGGATGGTCTTCAGACTCTGTAGTGTTTCTTTAGCCTTTCCCTACAGCGTGACCTTGAAGAGAACCAGCGGACAGATAGCTAGCCTATTCACCTCTGTAATTGATCTTCTCTGTGCTTGCTCTCTCACCACTGTAGCTGCATCCTAAATGGCATCCTATTCCCTATGTATTGCACTACTTTTGACAAGGGCACATATAGGGAATATGGTGCCATTTGGGACACAACCTGTAGCTGGGGAGGAGTTGAAATGGAGCAGTCGTCCATGTAACCAACCCAGACCTGTCCTCTTGATACTATTGCACTGTTTACATTTTTCCGGTCAAACTAAATCAAGCACAGTTCAACTACCGGTCAAAAGTTTTAGAACACCTACAGTACTCATGCAAGGATTTTACTTTAATTTGCCTATTTTCTACATTGTAGAATAATAGTGAAGATATCAAGACTATGAAATAACACATATGGAATGTGGTAGTAATCAAAACAAGTGTTTGTTTTGAGTGAAGGAAAAGCAGCCAACAAGTGATCAGCATGTGGGAACTCCTTCAAGACTATTGGAAAAACATTCCAGGTGAAGCTGGTTGAGAGAATGCCAAGAGTGTGGAAAGCTGTAGTCAAGACAAAGGGTGGCTATTTGAAGAAACTCAAATATAAAATATATTTTGATTTGTTTAACACTTTTGGTTACTACATATGTGTTATTTCATAGTTTAGATGTCTTCACTATTATTCTACAATGTAGAAAATGGTCGAAATAAATAAAAACCCTGGAATGAGTAGGTGTTCAGTATAGCTATCAATATTAACAAGATGGCGCCGGAGGGTAGGCCTGCTGTCTTATCGGCTCTTAACCAACCATGCTATTTTGTTTGTTCGTAACTTTTCGCGTTGTTCGTAACTTGTTTTGTACATAATGTTGCTGCTACCGTCTGTTATGACCGAAAAGAGCTCCTGGACATCAGAACTGGGATTACTCACCTCAAATTGGACGAGGAGTTCTTCTTCAATGAGTCAGACACGAAGGATACACTACGGACACCCGACCAGATCCCCGTGATTTGGTGGAAAAGGAAATGTAGGTTTCGCAGAAAGAGATCAGGATGCCTTGTGAGGATCAGGCGACCAGTGGCTAATCTGCCCGTGCCTTCCGTTTTGCTAGCTAACGTTCAATCGCTGGAAAATAAATGGGATGAACTGAAAGCAAGTATATCCTACCAATGGTACATTAAAAACTGTAATATCTTATGTTTCACCGAGTCGTGGCGACATTAAGAACATACAGCTGGCGGATTATACACTAGCGCCAGGACAGAACAGCAGCCTCTGGTAAGACATGGGGGGAGCTATGCATATTTGTAAACAATAGCTGGTGCACGATATCTAAGGAAGGTTTTGCTTTTTCTCATGATAAGCTGTAGACCACAGGAAGTTTTCATCTGTATTTTTCGAAGAGGTCTACATATCACCACAAACCGAGGCTGGCACTAAAACTGCACTCAATGAGCTGTATTCCGCCATAAGCAAACAGGAAAACGCTCATCCAGAGGTGGCGCTCCTAGTGGCCGGGTACTTTAATGCAGGGAAACTTAAATCCCTTTTAATAATTTCTATCAGCATGTTAAATGTGCAACCAGAAGGAAAAAAATTATAGACCACCTTTACTCCACACAGAGAGACGCATGCAAAGTTCTCCCTCGCCCTCCATTTGGCAAATCTGACCATTACTCTATGTCCCTGATTCCTTCTTACAAGCTAAAATTAAAGCAGGAAGCATCAGTGACTCGGTCTATAAAAGTGGTCAGATGAAGTAGATGCTAAACTACATGATTGTTTTGCTAGCACAGACTGGAATATGTTCCGGGATTCTTCCGGTGGCATTGAGGTGTACACCACATCAGTCACTGGCTTTATCAATAAGTGCATCGAGGACGTCGTCCCCACCATGACTGTACGTACATACCCCAACCAGAAGCCATGGATTACAGGCAACATTCGCACTGAGCTAAAGGGTAGAGCTGCCACCTTCAAGGAGCGGGACTCTAACCCGGACGCTTATAAGAAATCCCGCTGTGCACTCAGATGAACCATCAAACAGGCAAAGCACCAATACAGGACTAAGATTGAATCGTACTACACCGGCTCTGACGCTCGTCAGATGTGGCAGGGCTTGCAATCTATTACAGACTACAAAGTGAAGCACAGCTGAGAGCTGCCCAGTGACACAAGCCTACCAGACGAGCTAAATAACTTATATGCTCGGTTTGAAGCAAGTAACACTGAAACATGCATGAGAACATCAGCTGTTCTGGACGACTGTATGATCACGCTCTCCGCAGCCAATGTGAGTAAGACCTTTAAACAGGTCAACATTAACAAGGCAGCAGGGCCAGACGGATTACCAGGACGTGTACTCCGAGCACGTTTTCTGACATTTTCAACCTATCCCTGTCTGAGTCTGTAATACCAACATGTTTCAAGCAGACCACCATCGTCCCTGTGCCCAAGAATACTAAGGTAACCTGTCTAAATGACTACCGACCAATAGCACTCACGTCTGTAGCCATGAAATGCTTTAAAAGGCTGGTCATGGCTCACATCAACACCATTATCCTGTTAGAAGTTCACCTAGGGGTCATGATTGGGGCTATACCAAATGATTGATGTATTAGAATAATTGATTATGCTTATGTTGTATTAATAGAAGGGGAGGAGTTATAAGACCCCTCCCTCTTTACATTTATAGGGTCCTAGACTACAGATGAACAATATATATACATTATGAGGTTTAAATATTGTTCCACAGTTGTTTTCTGTCTCTCTCTCTCTCTCTCTCTCTCTCTCTCTCTCTCTCTCTCTCTCTCTCTCTCTCTCTCTCTCTCTCTCCTCTCTCTCTCTCTCTCTCTCTCTCTCTCTCTCTCTCTCTCTCTCTCTCTCTCTCTCTCTCTCTCCTCTCTCTCTCTCTCTCTCTCTCTCTCTCTCTCTCTCTCTCTCTGCAGGGGAGTGTAGGAGATAAGACTACCCAGACATTCCACTATAAATCAACTTGGACATTTACTGCTAAGCTTTTTGATAACACACTAAAAGCCTTGTTTATATAGCTTGGTAGGCATGGTTTGGCTCTCAGGAGTAAAAGGTAATGACGTAGGCAGTGACATCACTAAAGGCTGGACTTCGGTTTAATAAAATTGGGACCTTTTATTTTTTACAGAACTTACTCGGAATCATGCGTGCTATGTTCCTGATTGTCAACTTCTGTCTGCCATTGCATTAATAAAGGTTTTTGAATTATTTAATTAAAGATATTGTCATAATGATAATTTCACAGAAACCCTAGACCCACTCCAATTTGCATACCGCACCAACAGATGATGCAATCTCTATTGCACTCCACACTGCCCTTTCACACCTGGACAAAAGGAACACCTATATGAGAATGCTATTCATTGACTACAGTTCAGCGTTCAACACCATAGTGCCCTCAAAGCTCATTACTAAGCTGAGGACCCTGGGGCTAAACACCTCCCTCTGCAACTAGATCCTTTACTTCCTGACGGGCCGCCCCCAGGTGGTAAGGGTAGGTAACAACACATTCGCCATGCTGATCCTCAACACGGGGGCCCCTCAGGGGTGCGTGCTCAGTCCCCTCCTGTACTCCCTGTTCACTCATTACTGCATGGCCAGGCATGACTCCAACACCATCATTACGTTTGCTGATGACACAACAGTGGTAGGCCTGATCACTGACAACGACGAGACAGCCTATGGGGAGGAGGTCAGAGACCTGACCATGTGGTGCAAGGACAACAACCTCTCCCTCAACGTGATCAAGACAAAGGAGATGATTGTGGACAACAGGTAAAGCAGGACTGAGCACGCCCCCATTCTCATCGACGGGGCTGTAGTGGAGCAGGTTGAGAGCTTCAAGTTCCTTTGCATCCACATCACCAACAAACTAACATGGTCCAAGCACACCAGACAGTTGTGAAGAGGGCACGACAAAACCTATTCCCCCCTCAGGAGACTGAAAAGATTTGTCATGGGTCCTCAGATCCTCAAAGGGTTTCTACAGCTGCACCATCGAGGGCATCTTGACGGGTTGCATCACTGCATTGTATGGCAACTGCTCGGCCTCCGATCGCAAGGCATAACAGAGCATAGTGCGTACGGCCCAGTACATCTCCGGGACCAAGCTTCCTGCCATCCACGACCTCTATACCAGGCAGTGTCAGAGGAAGGCCCTAAAAATTGCCAAAGACTCCAGCCACCCTAGTCAGAGGCCGTAGACTGTTGTCTCTTCTACCGCACGGCAAGCGGTACCGGCTTCTACCGCCAAGCCATAAGATTCCTGAACAGCTAATCAAATGGCTACCCAGACTGTTTGCATCACCCCCCCCCCACACTGCTGCTAATCCCTGTTTATAATCTATGCATAGCCACTTTAATAACTCTACCTACATGTACATAATTACCTCAATTACCTCGACACTGGTGCCCCCCGCACATTGACACATTGACTCTGTACCGGTACCCCCTGTATAAAGCCCCGCTATTGTTATTTATTGCTGCTCTTTAATTATTTGTTACTCTTATCTCTTTCTTTTTGGGGGATTTTCTTAAAACTACATTGTTGGTTCAGGGCTTGTAAGTAAGCATTTCACTGTTGTATTCGGCGCATGTGACAAATAAAATTTGATTTGTTCTTAAACAATTTGACCTGTAGTGTATATGCTGCTGCAGCTAGGAGCACAAGCATTTTCGCTGCACCCGCAATAACATCTGTTAAACATGTGTATGCGACCACTAAAAATGTATTTGATTTGATTTTGGCAGCTTCAGCCCGTGTGGTGGCTGTTCATTCCCATAGATACTGGAGCAACAAACTGGTTGTTCCACCTAGTCCTACATTCTGTTTCACCTGATGTGATGTGTGGCTTTGTTTTGGAAGAGGAGGGTTTTTTGGCTTTGAGTTCCTCCCTCCCTCATGACACTTCTCTGTTCTCATCTGGTCACGTGGCGTCCTCTAGTCTCTCCTCTCTTTGATCTCTAGCTGGTAAATTCTCCCTAGGACCACCTCAGAGGCCTCCTCTCTCTGTGGGCTAAGTTATGTCCCACAGGAGCTGCTGCGTGTATGTTGGGATGCCTTCTCTTCTGTGTGTATTTATAGAGGCAGGATCCTTCCAGTTCTTGTCCACACCAAACTGTATTCTCTCTGTCTCCCCAGCGTGTCTGAATTATCTCCTTCATAATCAGTCAGAAAGACAACATGGCTGTCAATACATTTCTCTCACCTCATTTCCATTAACGCTTATACGGGTCTCGGTACATATCGGCTCTCTTGCAGTAGTGTGCATCTGTGTGTGTGTGACCAGATTTTTCAGGATCAGTAGCTCATTAGTGTTGTGTTTGTCCTCATCGATCCAGGCCGCTGCTGGAGACACACTGCTACTGCCCTCTGAGTCCCTCTGGACTACTTCTGCTGACCACTGCTACTTCCCTTTGAGTCTCTAGTCTCCTCTCAACCACACAGGCCAGGGGTATGGAGTGATGGATGGGAGGAGTGATGGAGGAAACGAAGGGAATGAGGGAAGGATGCATGGAAGGGAGGAGGGATCGAGGAGAAGGAGGGAATTAGGGAAGGATGGATGGATGGAAGGAAGGATGGAGGGAAGAAGGCAATGAGGGACAGATAAAAAAATTATTGGGCTAGTTTCAGAGTTTAGCTTGCCTGAGAGAACTCAAGACTAGGACCAAGCTATAGAGGATCAGGCTGGCTGGAAGTAAGTTTTGCATGTCTCCACCATGTCATGATCAACTCTCTGAGTCATACTAGTATCAATGTAAAGTCCTCATCCTGAAGAGGTGTGCACATGTGTGCGTCTGGACTGTCGTTAGTATTGAAATCCTGCCTGTCGTTTTAATGTGCCTGTTACCATTCAGACCTGAGGGAGGAGACATTAAAACCAAACGATCTTGTTGTAGCTTCCTGTGCATGACTCTAATGCTGCCCCCCTACCTTCGCATTCACACACACCCCTCGCAGGCTTGACAGCAGAGTAACCCTGTTTTTATTTACATGGTTTTAACCAAGGGGTGGTTATGAGGATGTCCACCGGCCCTGATCATTCCACACGCGTGACTGGCATTCATGTGCTTGGCAGCTAAACAGGAGGGGAGTGTGTGTGTGTGTGTGTGTGTGTGTGTTGTGTGTGTGTGTGTGTGTGTGTGTGTGTGTGTGTGTGTGTGTGTGTGTGTGTGTGTGTGTGTGTGTGTGTGTGTGTGTGTGTGTGTGTGTGTGTGTGTGTGTGTGTGTGTGTGTGTGTGTGTGTGTTTTGGTGTTGTGTTATAGTGTAACGTTCCCTCTGTTCTCAATCAGGGCCGGATGATCTAGGATTACTGGTGCTGCCTCCTTTCATCCTCTCATGGGGGCTGGTGTGTTTGTCTGAAAGACACAATGCTAATCACAGCTATAGATAGGACCAACTATAGATGACTAGGCATGAGGCTGTACAGAGGGAGGGAGGGATTCAAGCTGTAGACGGGACCCATTGAGGACTGAATGTAAAGCCTGTAGACCCTGGAGGAGATGGAACGCATGACCATGCTTAATAACCTCTTAGATGTAATGGAAAATGTTGATTTCCGACTAAATAGACATACCCAAAAGTAACTGCATTTCATGTGTAATTACATGATTCTGACATGCCAAAACTTGGTATATTTGGAAAGGAGACATCTGGGAGATTATAAAGAAATTATCAGAAGATAGGAGTTACATAGTTCAGAATACACAAGATCAAGCACACACAAAATACGTTTTCATTTTTTAAAATGTTGAAAGTAATCTTTAATTGACAAGCTAGAAGTGAATTATTGATGTCCAGAGCTGGAAACACATCGGATGGCTTCCACAACATGTGAACAATATCATTAAAAAATGGTATTGATAGTCCTAACATTGTCACGCCCTGGCCTTAGTTTGTTCTCTTTATTATTTTGGTTAGGTCAGGGTGTGACGAGGGTGGTTTGTGTGTTTTTGTCTCGTCTAGGGTGTTTGTACTGTCTAGGTTTTTTTTGTAGTTTTATGGGGTTGTGTGCATTCTAGGTGTTTATGTAAGTCTATGGTTGCCTAGATTGGTTCTCAATTAGAGGCAGGTGTTTATCGTTGTCTCTGATTGGGAACCATATTTAGGCAGCCATGTGCTTTGGGTATTTTGTGGGTGATTGTTTCCTGTGTCAGTGTTTGTGCCACACGGGACTGTTTCGGTTTGTTCACGTTTATTGTTTTTGTATTTGTGTTCATGTTCAGTTTTCCCTATTAAAACATGGACACCTACCACGCTGCGTATTGGTCCGATCCTTGCTACACCTCTTCAGAGGAAGAAGAGGATGACAGCCGTTACAAACATCTAGAAATGGCATATGTCTGTAAATTAGATAATTCTAGAGCTATTACATATTTGCAATTCCTAAAATGTTATTTGTTCAGTATAAAAACACAATTTCTACTTTATCAACCTCACTCAAACATTGTGGTGGTGTTATGGGGTATCCAGTGTCCTTTTAACCTCACCAAAGCGTCAACATGTGGTAATTGCACTGTTTTTGCACACTGGATGTGCCTAAAAATTATTGTTCACTATAAAAACAAATTCTCTCCAACCTCTCTCCAAAATAAGTGTTTTTTCAACCTCTCCAAAGTGACTGAACATTTAGCCTAGGCATACCCAATATATTGGTCCCACATACAAATGAACTATTTTCAAAAACAATATAAAAGCAACAGATCTACATTAAAAAAAAATCTATAAAACGTCTTATCAAACACAAACTTGGTTACACACGTGTTTTTCGCTAAAAAAGGTGCAAAAATTGAAATAAGCTTAACTAATTACAAATGGCATTCGTGTTCGTTTTACATCCCAGGTGTAGATGATTGGATTTCACTTTCACCATAGCTTGTGCATGTAGTGATAGTCTTTGAAGCAGTCAATCTCTCTGACCAGGAAACGAAAAGCAAACTGGCATTTAAGACAGAAGATCTGGCATTTCACCCCCCCTTGTGTTTTGTGCAATGCTTGCAGTTCTTCCTTTTCTCTTTTGGCATGCATGTTGAATAGTGGCGCTCACCTTGAGTGGGGGGCCTTGTGATGGTTGTGATGTTGCTTTGGCTCCCCAATTCAGCCATTTCCAACACCAGCTGCTCTCGGAAGGCTAACTGGGAGAGAGTGGTTTGACCTTTTGCTTTGGCCCTCTGCTTGTGGAGAATGAAAGCATTTACTGTAGCAATGTCCACAAAGTGGTTAAAAAAAGTCTTATACCACTTCCTGGTCGTGTGGAGGACCTGGTAGTAGCCTATCAAAGCGTTAGATAGGTCGACACCCCCCATGCTGGCATTGTAGTCCTTCAAAGAAACAGGGACATTCTTCCTCACCCATGCCCCATTGGCATTTTTCACCCTCCTTGAGACATGGTCGTTATTGAATGCCTTGTGCTGTATGGTGAGCATGGTTACTTCCAACGTATGGTCCCCGTCTCCTCTGTCTTTGTCAAGTCTTGGGCAAACCGGTTCTGTTAGGACAAATTGTGCCACAGGCCACTTTTCTTTTTCAAGAGTTCTATGAAAAGCATGAGACTGGTATAAAAATTGTCCACAAAGAGCTTGTACCCACTGCCAAGTAAGGGGAAGTCCATCAGCTGAATGACAGTCATAACTAAGGCCATTACCAGTGGGTGTGATCGCCTTGCCTTCATAGATGAAAAAGTTCAACGTTTTGGCAGAGGCTGAATTGGCTAGCATGACGAGCTTGTAGCCCCATTTCATCGGCTTATTTTTCATACATTGCTTCAAGCCAATTCGAGCCTTTGAGTCAACCATGCGCTCATCTATAAATAGATTTTAAGCAGGCTGGAAGTAAGTTTTTCATGTCTCCACCATGTCATGATAAAGGGGCTTGACTCTTACAAGACAAGCATACCCTTCTTTTGGTCATTCTCCTGATTTTTTTGTGGGTCAAATCAAATCAAAGTTTATTTGTCGGGTGCGCCGAATACAACATGTGTAGTAGACCTTACAGTAAAATGCTTACTTACAAGCCCTTAACCAACAGTGCAGTTGAAGTAAAAAATAGGTATTAGGTAAACAATAGATAATAAAGCAAGAAAAAAAAGAAGTAAAAAATAACATTAGCGAGGCTATATACAGGTGGTACCGGTACAGAGTCAGTGTGCAGGTGCACCAGTTAGTCGGGTTGCAGCTGTAGAACCAAACAAACCAAACAAAGTGTTTCCACACCTTACAAGTTACAGAAACGACATGAAAGCCGCAACACACAGACTAGCGCGACATTTTCACAACTCTGATTGACCATCTTAGCACATTCTTCAAGCCTATCTTTGGAAAGTTCGTGCATATTGTGTGCAGTCATCTGTGTTTATAACGATCGCAGTGTATTCCAGCAATAGGAAGCTCTCACAGGAATGCTTAGATTTACGGTAAAGTGCCTTTCCTTACGAGGACTATACAGGTCCTCTCATGGCAGGGACCTTGCTGGATCTGCTGCCCATATGTTCGGAGCGTGTTCTGCTGGTAACAAACAATATTGAGTGGAGGAGGCAGCCAGAGCCATAGTTACGATCCTTGAATACACAAGAGCCAATGAGGCGTCGGCATGTATTGCACAAGATTTTCCCATCAAGACGACCTTCATGCTTTTCTGAGCGATGTACCAATGATGATCGGCTATTAGGCTTCCTATTCAAAGCCACTTTGAGAGACCTGTTTGTAGACGCTGAAAACGAGTGTTTAATGTTGAACAGCAACAGCTTGGGGACCCGCCAAACTAGTCACAGTATGTTAAGTGGGAGACTTAAATGGGTTCATAGCATTTAAGATACAGTTTTTGCTACCTCTTAGTCAAACCTTTTCGATAAATCGGAAATAGCCTAGTGATTTGGTTATTTGAATTACCTTTTTCATCTCTATGCTTTTTAAAGAGAGGCTTGGAATCAGTATGATTGCCAAGGTACTTAAATTCGGTATGTCTCTAACTGGATGTTCTTCTGCCTGACACTATCAGACATTGGCTCTATGCATTCTTTGCCTCTTTGTGAAGACAGTTGCAAACAGTATTATATTTACATGAATGGCAACACGAACGAGTCACTGAGCACTTTGTAACCGGACACATTACAGTAGTGAGTGTCTGTGTGCAGCTGTTGTTGCTCTTTGCATGCACATTATATCACTGTATCATCTGCATACATTTGAACTTCAAGCCCAGTCAAAGACAGAAGGCAGATCATTAATGTACAGGCTGAACAGAGGGACCAGTATTGACCCTTGGGGCACGCCCACATCAATAGCTAAGCGTGGGGGCGAACAGCTCATGCTCAACTCTGAGCCACTGAGTTCTGCCTTCAAGGTATATTTCATCCATTCTCAAGGCATCAGGGGAAAGGTTGAACTGGACAATTTTGTTAGATTGAGAATCTCATGGTTACAGTATCAAAAGCCTTCTTAGGCCAGAACACATCAGCCCAACAGCACCCCTTTGTCCATCTTGGACTTCACATTTTCCAGAAAAGAAGCAGTTTGGCCGTTCTGTGGAGTGTTCGCTCTGAAGCCAACTGCATGGAGCTGTCTTGAAGGCTTTTGAGGTGGAATCAGTGTTCTGCTAACACTTTTCAACAACCTTTTGACACCACAGGTAGTATTAATAATGGGCCCTGTTAGTTACTCCACGTCAGCAGGGTCGCCTGATTTAAGATGCCCGTTATTATGGCGCCTTCCATATCCCTGGCAACACACCAGAGAAAATAGATGTGTTGGTGCATTAGTAATGGGCAATGAGTGACTCCTTTATAGTTTTTAAGAAAGGTAGAGCCATTCCAAACACATCTTTGGCTTTAGAGTTCCTTTGGTAGCTAATCACCTTGTTCACCTTTGACTCAGAAACCTCCTTATGATGAAGACAAGTTGTGAGTTGTCATTCACTAGCATGAGCCCCAAGAAACCCGGTGGCAAGGGTTTCTGTGTCAGTACCTACAGAGTCAATAAAGTAGGAATTGAACGGCTATTGCTTATTCGAACTGCATCCTGTGTTTAGATTTTTATTACACATTGATTTCTAGTCTTTTTGCAGTGTTACGTATGGTCTTCCTGTTAAACGTTTTGGTAAGATCTCCCAATCAATTTGAATTTCTTTGCTTCACCAATTATGTTTAATAAAAAGTTTGCCTTGGCCTGTCTGATTTTTTCATCACCTTAAATTTTCTGAACATGGTAAACCTACGTCTGTCCATGCTCTAATTTAGATTTCAGGGCTTATTTAGAGCATAATCTCGTTCTTTCATCAATTTCAACTAAGATTTCTCCATTTAGCCAAGGACGAGTGCTATTCTTTTTGCAAGTTTTGGATTTATTTTCTTTAGGAAGCCATTTATTGTAGTCTGGATTGTGCGTTGTAGAAAAACCTGACTATCGGCTTCCCACGTCTTGTATAGGACAAGAGATCATTCCAGTTTATTCCCGTTAATTGCTTGTTTCAAAATAGTTTAATTCACTCTTAGGTATTCTGAGATTGATCGGCTTTTCTACAGTAGAGAGGTTTAAACCTGCTTTAACAGCTCTTCTGGTATAGTGTCATTATGAATCAGAAGCCCAGTAACCTACTTGAACTGATTTGTCACTCTCTCTGTTTATTACTGACACAAATCAATCTGTGTTTTAGAGCAACAAGTCACCCTGGTTGGCCCTTTAACTAGCTGTGTAAGGTCAAAGGTATTAGTGATCCGTTTGAGGGTTTTCCTACAACACTTGTCTTCATAATTAATGTTAAAATCTCCCATTAAGATGACCTCTTTCCCAAAATCACATTCCCTAAGCATGGTATTAAACTGATCAAAAAACACACTTTTGGTGGAAGGTGGCCTATACATTCCAATGAGGGTAAAAGACATTTGGGGAGACAGTGTAACGTTCAGGCCAATACATTCTAGTTCATTATCACATGACCACTCAATTTGTTTACATCGGATGTGTTCTTTAATGTAAATCATCACACCCCCTCCTCTTCCTTCAATCCTGTCTCTCCTGAAAACATTGTAGCCAGGCACAATCAAAGCAGCATATGGAGAGTTTTTATGGAGCCATGTCTCTGACAGGCAGAGAAAGTCAAGGTTGGAGTCTGTGAGTAGATGTTGAATTTGATCACTTTTTGGAATGACACTACGAATGTTCAAGTGCCCCCCTAGTAGTCCCTTGGGCTTAGCTCGTGGGTCCCAGATGACTCGAGAGTGATTGACACATTGAAAAAAGTTAAATTTTCTGTGTTTTCTGACGGCTGGGTTTAGGCCGTTTTGTTTCGTTTTGATTAGGGGCAGTTCGGTAGCGCAARTAACAATCCCTCCCGCCTGCACTGGATGCGGGGAACTAATTAAAATAGCTTGCGTACCAGAAGCAGAGTRAGGGATCGCATATAGCGACTCTGGTATGTTTGAAGAGTCAAAATCTATCCTGGAGCCGGGTGAGTCGAGAGAAACCATAGGACCATAGCACTCACCCACCTCCACAGCGGCGACGACCAGTGGACGAGGCCATCCACCGCTCTCCACTCCGGTGCGTATRGCTGGCTCYGTGATATTGGGCCCAGGATTGAGTTGTACATCCCCGGAGAGCAGGAGGGTAGTGAACAGGTAGTTTAACAGTTTCCGATAAATGTTGGACTTGTGTTTGTTACGCCTAAGCGGTTCAGTAGAATAAGGAGCGAGGTAGACTTGGCCATTATTCAGAACATTATGGTATGCTGTGTACTGTCCGCTCCCGTGGAACGGTGAACCAATGTGTTTGGTGTTGATATTCTCCGGTAGTAGACTGATTGTGTCATCCCAGCAAGGACGCACTGAGATTATCAGTAGAGCAGCTACATAACTGACAATCATGGCAGAGTACTGGAGATAAAACACATAATTGCGCTTTAACTCTTTGCATGAGTTACTTAGCTGGGATCGGCGTACACCTGATGGTTTAGATAAAATTACAGCATTCGAATGAGAAGCGGCACCTGCCGCACCACCCTGTCTTCCGTCTGCCATTTTCCTCACTGTGCTCCTCTGGTGTCTCCCATGGGGGACAAACATCAGTAATTCAGTAATGGTAATTCAGTAATCAGTAATGGTAAAGGCTTATTTCCCAATCGCTGTCAGCGGAGCCTTACAATTGACCCCGCCCTGTGTCCTCTGTACCTTCGTCTCTTTCTCCTGCCAATGACGGGGATATTGGCCTTGTCGGGTGTCTGAAGTACATCCTGTGCGTACTGCCTGTTGAATGTTACAAATATGGCAACAACAAAAAACACATAATAGCACAATTGGTTGGGCGCCCGTAAAATGGCTGCCATTTCTTCCGGCGCCATCTACGTTGTCACTCATGAAGAGTATGGTTGATGGCCAAGAATCGGTTTTCACTCATGATGGAGGTGGGGAACTCAAACCGATAGAGTGGGGACTTGCTCCAGTTGTCAACTAGTCTTGATACCTTTACCAGTCCCATGTAAATCACCAAGGAAATGTATCTGAGCATGTCACCCATGGTGACAGGTTTCTGAGACATCTTCTCTCCCCCCTGCTGCTTCTTGTCCCCATACTTGCTGGTATTACGAATTAGTGTCCCCAGTACAGAGGTGGTAAAGTAGAGCTGAAACAGCTGTAAGGTGGTGTATGTTTCATCACTGACCAACTGTGGGCTTTCAGGTCGTTTGGGTTTAAACCTAAATTGTTCTGGCTCCACATCATCTTCAAGGACGGTATGCCACCTGTTCTCAGTTTCATGTCCCTCTGTTGTGCTGCTTCCTCTGCCTCTCCCTCCTCTCTGTTGAGGCCTAGATCTCCTCCCTGCCCCTGCACCTCCACATGAACTTGCAGAGAGAAGAGTGGTCCCAGGGCCTGCAGTGCGGGTGGTTGAAGAGGAGTGGAGTCTTTGTTGAGTGGTGGATGTAGAACCATCAGACGGGTATTGACATAGCATTGGGGGGGTGAAGACCTTGACCGGCAGGGGGGCGCTTGCTGGGGAGGGGTAGCTCCAAAACATCATCATCCAAATCATCTGCATCCTCCTCTTTGTGGTGAATAAAATAAAGGGATGCATTACAGTTGACTAAATTTACAAAACAACATTACTGTGAAGTAAAAACACCAAGCCTAAACTTTATCTGTACAGTGACTCACATACCATTCTCATACCAGACTGAATTGAATAAAAAAACATCTAATAGGGTCCCCAAATATGAAGACTTTACAATTAAGAGATTTTAAACAGAGATGGATCAGGAGATATAGGTTCTGTATGTCCAGCAAATATATTTGATATTATCTGCAGAGCTTTGGTACCAGCTGAGAGCTTTAATACAAATATATAAATACGTCTGTTGTTGAAAAATGACTAGTCCAGAAAAAAAAAATGCTCCCTTTTATTCAGAGAAAGCAACACACAGCAGTCATTATTCCATTTAAATGTGGTAAATCCTAATTTTTTTCTGTTCCAAATAAAGTAATTGTCTTTCCTTTGTGTGCAGTGTGCTATGGAACGGTGACAATAGGGGATTAGGGTTTCTAATTATCTTCCCAAATCCACTTTAGCCAGGCTAGTGAGTCTGCCCTGCGGCTGAGCTGGGGTTTATAGCTAGTGAGTCTGGTGAGTCTGGCTTGGGGCTCAGCTAGGTTTTTAATCTCTCTCGTGCCACTGAGCTGCTTCTGGATGGGAAGGGCAAAGAGAAAAAGAGAGAAAGGGAGAGAGAAAGAGAGAATAAGCGATGAAGAGGAATAGAGGGAACGAGAACATGACCCTGCCTGCTTTCTCCTTTGCAGGACTGACAGGTGGAAACCTGATGTACCAGGGTCATAATGTCTCTCCCCTGACACCCATGCTATCAGATCTGTTGACCTATAGGTTAAGCTACAGGTTGAGGACAGAGCCTTTAGAAACAATTTTCCTGCCAGCCAGGTAGAATACATCATATCGTCCAGGTGGTTTATGGTAACATACTGAGAATAGTCATTGAATAATTCATATTACATTATGCCCCTCTGCACCAATGATATGTGACCTCTGACCCTCTGTGGGTTCTGTGTATCTCTCAGACCTGCTCCCCCAAAGCACTAGGGGTGGGTTCTATTAGAATGACCTTCAAGTCCCTGCTGTATGCCTCTATGACTATGCTGATGTCAGGGTTGCAGTTTGTGACAAATGTTGTGAAAAGGGCTTTATAAGTACAATTTGTTGAACTGATTGAACAGAGAGCCTGATTTCCTTGGCTAGCACACTCACTGCTCTGTCCGACTGACGTGACTGCAAAGACACCGTCACCGCCAGATGTTGCTGAAGTCACCTTGTTCACCTCCTTGCCCATCAATACGCCGCCTGGCAAGAAATTTGTCACATCCTATTCAGGACAGACTGGGAGGCGAGAGGGGACAGACGCACGGACAACTTCGTCACTCTGTCAAAGTGTTAGTCAGTCTTGAGGATCTCTTCATGGCTTCTCCCCCTCCTCCCCCATTCTTCTCCCCCTCCTCAGCCTTTCTTTTCCCCCCTCCTCATCCCTTCTTCTCAACCCTCCTCTCCCCTTCTTCTCCCCCTACTCACCCCTTCTTCTCCCCCTCCTCACCCCTTCTTCTCCCCCTACTCACCCCTTCTTCTCCCCCTACTCACCCCTTCTTCTCCCCCTCCTCACCCCTTCTTCTCCCCCTCCTCACCACTTCTTCTCTCCCTCCTCTCACTCCTCCCCATTCTCACCCCTTCTCCCCTCTACTCACTCCTTCTTCTCGACCCTCCTTCCACCTCCTGACCACAGAGTAGTGGCCAGATGGAACGTTTAGCGACTAGCTAATTAGCTCTCAAGCTGTGACTCCCTCACTGTCTCAGGCCGGACAGGTTGTGTTTTTTATCCCTCTCCACAGACCTCACTATCAGTTAGCTTCAGATTGGGCCAAGGTGCATAACTTGGTGTCCTATATAGAGTTTGTATCCATGACCATGGCATACCTCTGCTAATCATGTTGTGAGAGTGAGCTGTGTGAGTGTACGGCTGTGTGTGACTGTGATCCTAACACAAGGTGAAGTGTGTTAGCCAGAACACCCTAGTTATGTGTCTTTTACTCTGATGGTTGTGGTAGCATCGCTGGCTCTCAACCTCCAGGAAAGCCTCAACCAGGGAAACAGACCCAGAAATAATGATGCTGTATGGCCATGGACATGCTGAGGCCGGGCTGGCTGCTTTTCTTCTCTTCATCACTATGTCACCTGCTGCCTCTCAGCCATGTGTGTGTGTGCCAGAGGAGCACTATTAGTTGGATACGATCATGTCCAGTGTCTTTCTTCACGTGACAAACACGTTTTTTAATACGACAGCCAACAGCATATAATGTATATTGTCACACCCTGACCGTAGATAGCTTTTTATGTCTCTTTTTTTGTTTGGTTCAGGGTGTGATTTGGGTGGGCATTCTATGTTCATTTTCTATGTTTTGTATTTCTTTGTTGTTTGGCTGGGTATGGTTCTCAATCAGAGGCAGCTGTCTATCGTTGTCTCTGATTGAGGACCATACTTAGGTAGCTTTTTCCCACATGGTTTTTGTGGGTAGTTATTTTCTGTTTTGTGTTTCTGCACCTGACAGGACTGTTTCATTCCTTCTCTTTGTTATTTTTGTATTCAGTGTTCAGTTGAAATAAAAGTATGAACACTTACCACGCTGGGCTTTGGTCCACCTCTTCTTCAAAAGACGACCGTTACATATATCTACATTTCAAAACATCACATGGCTAGTAATGTCACTACACTGAGGCATTATTACAGAACATTATCTCTCTCTCTCTCTCTCTCTCTCTCTCTCTCTCTCTCTCTCTCTCTCTCTCTCTCTCACTTTCTCTCTCATCTCTCTCTCTCTCTCTCTCTTCTCTCGACACATTTGAGGAGTATGTTCATCTTAACCACCCCCCCTCCACACACAACCCACCAAAAAAGAAGTGAGAAATATTATAATGAAATGTACAGTAGGCTCATTTAATGTTCTCAGATCTATAGACTACTTTATTGTTACGTTATTGCAGAAAGAATGTTCAAACCACACACACAATCCATACACTGAACATGTCCTCTCTCCTCGCCTTCTTCTCTCGCCTTCTTTCTCGCCTTCTCTCTCTCCTCACTTTCTCTCTCGCTCTCTCCTCAGAATATGTCCTCTCCATCTCTCTCTAGATAGACACATTTGGAGGAGTAAGTTCATCTTAACCCACCCCCCTTTCCCCAACACACCCACCAAAAAAGAAGTACAGTAGGAAGATATTTCCAGCGCCCATCACCCCAACACAACTGGTGTCACAAAGTGGTTTACAGTAACCTTACCGTAACTCAGTTATTAAGAGCCTCACATTGCATAATAATATTTGTCACTATCAGCTATAAGCATTTAATGATTGTTTGACACGCAAATATTTTCATGATGAAATGGAATGGTAATTGCTTCATGACGTTTTTTTTATAGTAATGGATTAATAGAGAGAAATATAAATGTATTGCCAAAATTACTTTAAATGTACGTTTCATTTAAAACTGTACAAATTGTTTTACCCAAAAATCTATCAATCAATCTATGAAGCATTCAAAGAAAAGTAAATGCACTGTGAATTAGCGGTAAAGAGTAACACACGCTGACTCCAGCATCTGTTTTGATGCACTCCAACCTACATTGGTCCCATAGCCGTTCCAGGCAAAGGAGGTGAAATCCCCACACTGAAGAGGGTTACCCTCAGGGAAAAACCCACCACCACCAATACACAGTATGCATCAACTCACCGCGCTTTGGGTTTGACCCCGGAGCAGATGGCTGTGGCCGCCCGTTCATGGTTTATGGCTTTGAAACTGATAAAGCCTCCCTCAGTCTCCCCCTCTAGTGTTAAGGCCGTAGAACATTTTGGTGGACTCTTTGTCCCCGAGGCCATACACTATGGGAATGGAGGGTCCATTGTCGGACAGGTGTTTTCCAACGTTGTACTCGACGGGTAGCGGTGGAAGAGGTAGTACAGGTTTCCTCCGTACAGATGGAGGAAGCGCCTCTCAGTGTGGTAGCGCATGATGGCGGCCAGGTTCCAGTGGTAAAAGGCGTTTTGTTGAACGTGCCACACCCGACATGTCTTCTGCATCTATGTCATAGTAGCCAGGATTCTTGAAGTCATCGTCCGTGGCCCCTCCACTGTTCGAAAGTCTTCCTGTTGGCCCAGTTCCTTCCCCTTTTTGGCAGTTGGCATTGTTGCCCTGCTGGCAGGTCCAACTATCGCCAACTGTGCACTTCCAGTAGACGTTGCTCTCATGCACGCTTGCCACCAGAGTCCAGCTGCCACCACTGCGGTCATGTCACAGAAGGTCTGTTACACCACCCAGTAGCTGTGGTCAGGGAGTACAGACCATCCTCAGATGGATTCATATACGCCCTAACTTCCTTGCAGCTTCTAGCAATGAACTGAGCCCTATTTCTTACTCATCAACTTTGGCAACTTTTGGAGCGCTTGTCGGTCCAATCTTCTTTACAGAATCAAGTGGTGAAGTGTTTGCCATCTGAAACACCATCAGTAGCAGGATCGTCAGCAGAAAAGCCTGGTACATCATGTCTGTTGTAGTAAGGTTTCCAGTGAGGATCTGTTGAACATTTGCTTCCTTCAAGTACTTATATGTTAAGTCCTTGGCAATGCTCCAATATAATGTTTGATGAAGCACATGTGTTTTCAACAATGACAACACCTGGCAAATGTGGTCATGTACACTGATGTCAAAAGGATCTTTGCAGACCTTGTGTACAAAGATGAAGAAAACAAGATTACCCCAGGTAATCTTAGGTTTCATTACATACCAGTCCGGAGGAACTACTGAATACAGTGGGGAGAACAAGTATTTGATACACTGCCGTTTTGCCGATCTTCCTACTTACAAAGCATGTAGAGGTCTGTAATTTTTTATCATAAGGTACACTTCAACTGTGAGAGACGGAATCTAAAACAAAAATCACAAAAATCACATTGTATGATTTTTAGTAATTAATTAGCATTTTATTGCATGACATAAGTATTTGATAACATCAGAAGCAGAACTTAATATTTGGTACAGAATCCTTTGGTTTGCAATTACAGAGATCATACGTTTCCTGTAGTTCTTGACCAGGTTGCACACACTGCAGCAGGGATTTTGGCCCACTCCTCCATACAGACCTTCTCCAGATCTTCAGGTTTCCGGGGCTGTCGCTGGGCAATACGGACTTTCAGCTCTTCCAAAGATTTTCTATTGGGTTCAGGTCTGGAGACTGGCTAGGCCACTCCAGGACTTTGAGAATACTTCCTTACGGAGACAGCTCTTAGTTGCCCTGGTGTGTGTTTTCGGGTTCGTTGTCCATTGCTGGAAGACCCAGCACGACCATCATCAATGCTCTTTACTGAGGGAAGGAGGTTGTTGGCTAAGATCTCGCATACATGGCCCCATCCATCCTCCCCTCAATACGGTGCAGTCGTCCTGTCCCCTTTGCAGAAAAGCATCCCCAAAGAATGATGTTTCCACCTCCATGCTTCACAGTTGGGATGGTGGTTCTTGGGGTTGTACTCATCCTTCTTCTTCCTCCAAACACGGCGAGTGGAGTTTTAGACCAAAAAGCTCTATTTTTTGTCTCATCAAGACCACATGACCTTCTCCCATTCCTCCTCTGGATCATCCAGATGGTCATTGGCAAACTTCAGACGGGGCCTGGACATGCGCCTGCTTGAGCGCAGGGGGACCTTGGTGTGCGCTGCAGGATTTTAATCATGACGGCGTAGTGTGTTACTAATGGTTTTCTTTGAAGACTGTGGTCCACAGCTCTCTTCAGGTCATTGACCAGCGTCCTGCCGTGTGTTCTGGGCTGATCCCTCACCTTCCTCATGAATCATTGGCCCCACGAGGTGAGATCTTGCATGGAGCCCCAGACCGAGGGTGATTGACCATCATCTTGAACTTCCTTCTATTTTCTTCTATTTTCTAATAATTGCGCCAACAGTTGTTGCCTCTCACCAAGCTGCTTGCCTATTGTCCTGTAGCCATCCCAGCCTTGTGCAGGTCTACAATTTTATCCCTGATGTCCTTACACAGCTCTCTGGTCTTGGCCATTGTGGAGAGGTTGGAGTCTGTTTGATTGAGTGTGTGGACAGGTGTCTTTTATACAGGTAACGAGTTCAAACAGGTGCAGTTAATCAGGTAATGAGTGGAGAACAGGAGGGCTTCTTAAAGAAAAACGTAACAGGTCTGTGAGAGCCGGAATTCTTACTGGTTGGTAGGTGATCAAATACTTATGTCATGCAATAAAATGCAAATGAATTACTTAAAAATCATACAATGTGATTTTCTGTATTTTTGTTTTAGATTCCGTCTTCACAGTTGAAGTGTACCTATGATAATAATTACAGACCTTACATGCTTTGTAATATGGAAAACCTGCAAAAATCGGCAGTGTATCAAATACTTGTTCTCCCCACTGTATAAGAGCACCGTCAACTCACATCATTACAACCAGGAATATGACTCTCCGAAGCGGATCCTGTGTTTTGCCCCTTCACCCAGTAAATGGATCTGTCCAGCCGGCGACCCTAAACAACGACGCCGTAAAAAGGGGCAAATGAAGCGGTCTTTCTGGTCAGGCTTCGGAGACGGGCACATCGCGCTCCACCCCCTAGCTACTACTCGCCAATGTCCAGTCTCTTGACAACAAGGTTGATGAAATCCGAGCAAGGGTCACATTCCAGAGAGACATCAGAGACTGTAACGTTCTTTTTGCTTCACGGAAACATTGGCTCACTCGAGAGACGCTAACGGAGTCGGTGAGCCAGCTGGTTTCTTTCACGCATCGCGCCGACAGAAACAAACATCTTTCTGGTAAGAAGAGGGGCTGGGGTGTATGCTTATGATTAAGAGACGTGGTGTGATCATAACAACATACAGGAACTCAAGTCCTTCTGTTCACCTGATCTAGAACTCTTCACAATCAACATGTCGACCGCATTATCTACCAAGGGAATTCTCTTCGATTATAATCACAGCCGTAATATATTCCCCCCCAAGCAACCACATCGAAGGCCCTGACGAACTTTAGCTGACCTATGTAAACTGGAAACCACACACCCTGAGGCTGCATTCATCGTAGCTGGGGATTTTAAACAAGGCTAATCTGAAACAAAACTCCCTAAATTCTATCAGCATATCGATTGTGCTACCAGGCTGGTAAAACCTTGGATCACTTGTTATACTAACTTCCGCGACGCATATAAGGCCCTCCCCCGCCCTCCTTTCGAAAAGCTGACCACGACTCCATTTTGTTGCTTTCCAGCCTACAAACAGAACCTAAAACAGCAAGCTCCCGCGCTCAGGTCTGTTCAACGCTGGTCCTACCAATCTGATTCCACGCTTCAAGACTGCTTCGATCACGTGGATTGGATATGTTCGCATTGCGTCCAACAACAACATTGACGAATACGCTGATGTCGGTGAGCGAGTTCATTAGAAAGTGCATTGACGATGTCCGTACCCACAGCAACGATTAAAAATTCCCAAACCAGAAACCCGTGGATTGGATGGCAGCATTCGCGTGAAACTGAAAGGTGCGAACCACTGCTTTTTAACCATGGGAAGGTGACCGGAAACATGACCGAATACAAACAGTGTAGCTATTCCCTCCGCAAGGCAATAAAACAAGCTAAGTGCCCAGTTATAGAGACAAAGTAGAGTCGCAATTCAACAGCTCAGACACAAAAGGTATGTGGCAGGGTCTACAGTCAATCACGGACTACAAAAAGAAAACCAGCCCCGTCGCGGACCAGGATGTCTTGCTCCCAGACAGACTAAATAACTGTTTTTGCTCGCTTCGAGGACAATACAGTGCCACTGACACAGCCCGCGTACCAAAACCTGCGGCTCTCCTTCACTGCAGCCGAGGTGAGTAAAACATTTAAAACGTGTTAACCCTCGGAAGGCTGCAGGCCAGACGGCATTCCCAGCCGCGTCCTCAGAGCATGCGCAGACCAGCTGGCTGGTGTGTTTAGGACATATTCAATTCAATCCTTATCCCAGTCTGCTGTTCCCACATGCTTCAAGAGGGCCACCATTGTTCCTGTTCCCAAGAAAGCTAAGGTAACTGAGCTAAACGACTACCGCCCCGTAGCATCACACACGTCATCATGAAGTGCTTGAGAGACTAGTCAAGGACCATATCACCTCCACCCTACCTGACACCCTAGACCCACTCCAATTTGCTTACCGACCCAATAGGTCCACAGACGATGCAATCGAAACCACACTGCACACTGCCTAACCCATCTGGACAAGAGGAATAACCTATGTGAGAATGCTGTTCATCGACTACAGCTCAGCATTTAACACCATAGTACCCTCCAAACTCGTCATCAAGCTCGAGACCCTGGGTCTCGACCCCGCCCTGTGCAACTGGGTCCTGGAACTTCCTGACGGCCGCCCCCAGGTGGTGAGGGTAGGTAACAACATCTCCACCCGCTGATCCTCAACACTGGGCCCCACAAGGTGCGTTCTGAGCCCTCTCCTGTACTCCTGTTCACCACGATGCGTGGCCATGCACGCCTCCAACTCAATCATCAAGTTTTGCGGACGACACTACAGTGGTAGGCGTTGATTACCAACAACGACGAAGACGGCCTACAGGGAGGAGGTGAGGGCCCTCGGAGTTGTGGTGTCAGGAAAATAACCTCACACTCAACGTCAACAAAACAAAGGAGATGATTGTGGACTTCAGGAAACAGCAGAGGGCACCCCCCTATCCACATCGACGGGACAGTAGTGGAGAAGGTGTGGAAAGTTTTAAGTTCCTCGGTGTACACATCACGGACAAACTGAATTGGTCCACCCACACAGACAGCGTTGTGAAGAAGGCGCAGCAGCGCCTCTTCAACCTCAGGAGGCTGAAGAAATTCGGCTTGTCACCAAAGCACTCACAAAACTTCTACAGATGCACAATCGAGAGCATCCTGTCCGGGCTGTATCACCGCCTGGTACGGCACTTCCGCCCACAACTGTAAGGCTCTCCAGAGGGTAGTGAGGTCTGCACAACGCATCACCGGGGGCAAACTACTTGCCCTCCAGGACACCTACATCACCCGATGTCACAGGAAGGCCAAAGATCATCAAGGACAAACAACCCCCGAGCCACTGTGACTATCACCCCGCTATCATCCAGAAGGCGAGGTCTCAGTACAGGTGCATCAAAGCAAGGGACCGAGGAGACTGAAAAACAGCTTCTATCTCAAGGCCATCAGACTGTTAAACAGCCACACTACATTTAGTGGCCGCTGCCAACATACTGACTCAACTCCAGCCACTTTAATTAATGGGAATTGATGGAAATTATGTAAAAATGTTTCACTAGCCAATTTAAACAATATGCCACTTAATATAATGTTTACATACCCTACATTACTCCATCTCATATGTATTGTATACTACTGTACTCTCTACAATCTACTGCATCTTGCCTATGCCGTTCTGTACCATCACTCATTCATATATCTTTATGTACATATTATTTATCCCTTTACACTTGTGTGTATAAGGTAGTAGTTGTGGAATTGTTAGGTTAGATTACTTGTTGGTTATTACTGCATTGTCGGAACTAGAAGCACAAGCATTTCGCTACACTCGCATTAACATCTGCTAACCATGTGTATGTGACAAATACAATTTGATTTGATTTGATTTGAAATACAAGTAAAACCTAGCTCATGCTGTTCTCTAGGTCATGAAATGTTGACCCTGAGGACCTGCATATTTGGCAATAAATGGAATCCAAATTGAGCTTGTTTCTCAATATAAGTACCTGGGTGTCTGGATTGATGACAAGTTATCCTTCGTAACGCATATAGAAAATTTGACTAAGAAGCTAAGATCCAAGATTGCTTTTTTATATCGAAATAAATCATGCCTTAGTATTAAAATAGGAGAAAGATTGCTCAAGCAACGCTTCTCCCTGTATTGGATTTTGGTGATATTGTTTACATGCATACGGCAACCTCTGTTTTAAAACCGTTGGATGCAGTCTACCATTCTGCAATACGTTTTATCACAGGGGACAATTTTAGGACTCATCATTATAGTCTGTATAAAAATGTGAGATGGACCTCTCTGTCTGTGAGAAGAGAGCTGCATTCTCTTTTATTTATTTACAAAGCAATCTTACAGAAACTGCCTCTATATGTAATATCATTCATTAAGATAAGAATAATAAGTTACCAAACCCGTTCACAGGAATGGATAACACTAGAGATCCCTTCAGTCTCCACAGATTTAGGAACATACACTTTTTGTTTTTTTGCCTCTAATTTGTTGAACAATCTGCAAAGTTCACTGCAGTAAGATGTACTGGTGTCACTCAGGCAGTTTACATTATTGATTGAGGACCTCTATGTAGTTGAATGTGATTGCTTTTATACACATGTGTATGTTTTAAAATTCTGTTTTTATTGTAATGTGTACGGGGATCTCTTGTAAAAGAGATGTTTAATCTCAATGTGACACCCTGTTTAAAGAAAGGTTAAATAAAAATAAATACACATTTCTTTAATCTTCCTACATGGGTATGTCAGCTAAAGAAATATTTTGGTGACAATTTATTTTAAGGTATACATGTTGCAGATGTATTACGATGCACATATTAGCTAATGTTCCTAAGGACCTTTTTGTACAAGAATTTCGCTACACCCGCAATAACTTCTGCTAAATATGTGTATGCACCAATACAATTATATTTTATTATAATTTGTAGTTAATAAAAGTGTATAAAAGTAGCTAATAAGGCCTTTATTGTGTCTTATACATTAGGCCTTTATTAACCTGTTTGGGGTGCAGCCCGACACCGGTACACTTATGACAACATCCAGCTCAAGTGCAGGGCGCGAAATTCAAAAGCTATTTTTTTTTAATATTTAACTTTCACACATTAACAAGTCCAAGACACCAGATGAAAGATAAACTTCTTGTGAATCAAACCAACATGTCCGATTTTTAAAATGTTTTACAGGGAAGACAAAATATGTAAATCTATTAGCTAACCACGTTAGCAAATGACACCACTTTTCCAACTCCATCAGTTTCTTACTCCATCAGGTGCTATCACAAATTCGACCAAATAAAGATATAAATAGCCACTAACCATAAACAAATTCATCAGATGACAGTCTGATAACATATTTATTGTATAACATATTTTTTTTCCAAAAATTTGCATATTTCAGGTATAAATCATATTTTACATTTCAGCTACACTCAGAAAGTGCACCGAAAGCAGCCATAATATTTACAGACACCAACGTCAAATAGCTAATTACTCATCATAAAACATTTCCGAAAAATATATAGTTTGCAGCAATTGAAAGATATGCAACTTGTGATTCCAAACAATATTTCCGATTTATAAAATGTTTTACAGCGAAAACAAAATGTATCGCTATATTAGCGTAGCCACAATAGAGAGACACATTTGGGCGCCCACGACCCGTTCACATGCACGACAGATATATGAAATAACATCATAAAATTAGTCTTACTTTGGCTGATCTTTCATCAGAAGGTTGAAGAAGGTGTCCTCTGTCCAGATGAGTCGTTGTTTCGATTCAGAATGGCACATTTCCCTCTTCAATTAGCATTGGCACGAGCCGAGTGGCATAAATTTCTCCAACGTAAACACAGTCAGAGGACGGAACACGGCAAAACTCCCGAATAAAGTTTCAATAATCTGATTAAACTATATTGAAAAAACATACATTACGATGATATGGTCACATGTATCAAAAAAAATTCGAGCCGGAGATGTTAGCCGTTCGTTACGAAGGCAAAACAGAAGTCAATCCCACTTCCTTCAGAGTACCGGAAGTGGACGCTCACGTCAAAGAAATAGGTTTTTTTCCACCACAGGACAAGATGAGCACAAAAAATTTCTTCTCTGACATCCTCTTTACACCAATAGGAAGGCGTATAGACTGTCAGCAGACTCCTAAGTGTCAAGACCATGTATAGGCATCAAGTTGAAAAGAGCATCGATTTCTGACATTTCACTTCCTGGTCAGGAAAAGTGCTGCAGAAGGACTTCTTTTCACTCAGAGAAATAATTCCAACTCTTTTAGAAACTAGAAAGTGTTTTCTATCCAAAAAGAATAATAATATTCATATTGTACGAGCAAGATTTGAGTAGGAGGCCGTTTGAAATGGGCACGATTTCACTGGCTACTCAACACTTTGCCTTGCAGCCTTAAGAAGTTTTAAAGGTTGCAAAATGCAAAAATCGTTCCGCCATTTCCTGGTTGCTAAAATTCTAATGTGTTGCCTTTTTTCAGTTTATGTGACAAAACAAGCAGTCATTGTGTACAGAATCATTGCACCATCTAAACCACTGTGAAATATATTTTCCATAACCCAAAATATAGTATTTTCAGCTGTTTCAAGTTGGTGTACAAAAACGGAAGTACAAGCAAAACTTTAGAACGGGAAAAACAAAACTTTAGAACGGGAAAAACAAAGACTTTATTACGGGAAAAACAAAACTTTAGAACGGGAAAAAACAAAACTTTAGAACGGGAAAAACAAAACTTTAGAACGGGAAAAAACAAAACTTTAGAACGGGAAAAACAAAACTTTTAGAACGGGGAAAAACAAAACTTTAGAACGGGAAAAACAAAACTTTTAGAACGAGGGAAAAACAAAACTTTAGAACGGGAAAAACAAAACTTTAGAACGGGAAAAACAAAATTTAGAACGGGAAAAACAAGACTTAGAACGGGGAAAAACAAAACTTTAGAACGGGAAAAACAAAACTTTAGAACGGGAAAAACAAAACTTTAGAACGGGAAAAACAAAACTTTAGAACGGGAAGCATAGAAATAGCACACAGAACAGAACGCTTCTTAGAGTTGCTTTCAGTGAGAACGACAGATCTATAACTCAAATATCTACAGTATAGGAATTTGGTTGGGTCGCCCGAAGAATGACCTATTGTAGCTTTAAGTATTTTACATTTTTCAATCATTATAATTCATGTTTTACTGGCCAATCCCTAATAAATTCATTGTTAGTCATAATAGAGAAATATTATTGTTTATTAAGAGCAAGTTACACAAGAAACAGACTCTTAGTAAGCTGTCTCAATGTGGGACTAATAAGGACATAGTATTTGAAAATGTGTTCGCTATTCTAAAGTGTAACAATATTTTTACCACAGAAATATTGTCCAGAAATGACCTCATTGGACAGAAAGGGGCACACCTCCCCACACCCATTAGCAAAAGCATGTAATGTTTTGCCTGAAACTAAAGATTAGTGCAGTTTAATGAAATAAGACAGGTCCAAAAGGCTTCTAAACAGGCTATTTGAATTTGTTTATTAGAAGAATCTGAAATATAAAATATATTTTGATTTATTTAACACTTTTTGGGTTACTACATGATTCCATATGTGTTATTTCACAGTTTTGATATATTCACTATTATTCTAAACGTAGAAAAAAGTAAAAATAAACAAAAACCCTTGAATGAGTAGATGTTCTAAAACTTTTGACATGCAGTGTACGTGACCATGAAGGACTTATTGGGAATCATATTTTGTCAGGAAATTTGAGAAAAGTTTACTTAAGATGTCGTGTTGATACGGTGTCAGCTTTTCTCAACCCCTGTACAAACATATAACATATATAACACATATGGAAACTCTCCCTCGCGGAACCATAGACTAAACACATACATGGACTAATCCAATGTAAACTCTCCTTACCTGAACCATAGGCTAAACAAACACAAAGGATTTTGTTAGCGTCACTGTCCAAATACATACACTTGCACCAAGTCCTAATACATAGTAGACATTCTTATTTAAAGATACACTATGGAAGTTTATTATCTCACGAAACTACAGTGATTCTTTGTTTCAGGAACATTAGAAGATTTTTCTCATGTGTGGGGAGATGTGCCCTTTCTATCTAATGTGATAATTTCTGGACAATATTTCTCCAAGTAAGAATAAGGTAACTCTTTAATATAGGGAAGATATCTTAAGGTACTATGCTTTTATTAGTTCTACATTGATACAGCTTACTAAGAGTCTGTTTCTTGTGTAACTTGCTCTAAGTAGTAGTATGTCTTTATTAGGACTAACAATGAGGTTATTAAAGATTGGCCAGTAACACATGACTGATAATGTTTTAACAAGAAAACACTTAAGGCCTGATGTTTGGCTAATGAACATAATAACAGGCTTATTAACTACTTGTAAACACACTTATAAACTACAAATTAGTGGCTAATATGTGCACTTCAAACTAAAGTCTTAACTATCTTTTTAACGGCAACTATCTGGTTAGAGTGCCCTGTTATTTTAGGTTGGTATATATCATACAAGTTAAGCCATCTGCAGATAGATATGTAGAAACTAGACGCTATAGCTCAGTCTTTCCCCTAATTGATTTTTCAGGCAGGGAGCGAAGACTCCCTCATCCCTGTGGCAACACAATTGTGAATGGAAACCAATAGAAGCCAAAGTCTTTGAAGCAGGAGATTACATATATTATAGTTGTGTGCTTTTCTCCATGTTTTGTGTTTATTGGAGTGAAGCTCAAAAGTTAGTGACACCGCTTCTAAAAATGAATTATTGCCCTACCTCCCAACAATCCACATTGCCAGAGAACTACAAAATAAAAGTAGAACAGAGAGTGATTGACCTGTTAAGCAACTCAAAGTATGGCTGAATAAACTGCCTATACTCCAGAATGTTAAATTAATAATTTTCCACCTCCACCCTTCAGCTTCACCACACACAGGCACAGTGAACCCCAAAGGACATCGATAAATTGAGCAGGTGGCTGATGTCAGCCAAGTACACAGCATATATGCACGCACACGCGCGCGCACACACACACACACACATACACACACGCGCTCACATACACACACACTCACACACACACAAACACACCTCTCCAAGAACTGTATAGGACAGGTATAGGTCACATTGGCCAAGTGCTGACATGGATTAATTGAGGGCTTGTGATGCTGTGCTCTGTGTGAGCGGGGAGACATGAGGAGGACAAGGGGACAGCAGGGTGACAGGGTGAGAGGGGGGGGGGGGGACAGGTCCACTAGGGATCTCCTCTCTTTCTCCTTTCCCTCAAATAACTTCTCTGGACCCTTGTTCACGTCGCTGACGGTTTCCGGTGAATATTTCATGAACCGTTGGGATTTTAAAAAGAAAAGAAGCCACTACCGTCTCGCTGCCATTTTGCCTGTGACACCCTAACGGCCTGAAGTGTGTGATAGGGAATAAGTATTATGTGTACACACTAGGGTTGGGAGGTATCCAGATATTCATATTGTCATACCGTCCTTCTCTCACCCTGGGATTTACGGTATTGCTGGTTTAGTACCCAAAGGGGTACCAAAAAATGCAAAAAAGCTAATTGGGCGTCTATTACCAGAAAGCTAACAACATTAGCACAAGTAACAGCGATTTTCCATGGAGGCTACTAGCTAAATATGCTAACAAGCACAAACGAAAAAAACGAATTGCAAATACAGGCAATCCAGCTCATAAAGTTATACATACAGTGGGGAGAACAAGTATTTGATACACTGCCGATTTTGCAGGTTTTCCTACTTACAAAGCATGTAGAGGTCTGTCATTTTTATCATAGGTACACTTCAACTGTGAGAGACGGAATCTAATGTGTGGACAGATGTCTTTTATACAGGTAACGAGTTCAAACAGGTGCAGTTAATACAGGTAATGAGTGGAGAACAGGAGGGCTTCTTAAAGAAAAACTAACAGGTCTGTGAGAGCCGGAATTCTTACTGGTTGGTAGGTGATCAAATACTTATGTCATGCAATAAAATGCAAATGAATTAATAAAAAATCATACAATGTGATTTTCTGGATTTTTGTTTTAGATTCCTTCTCTCACAGTTGAAGTGTACCTATGATAAAAATTACAGACCTCTACATGCTTTGTAAGTAGGAAAACCTGCAAAATTGTCAGTGTATCAAATACTTGTTCTCCCCACTGTATATAGGTAGGAGCTGCCAAATGTCATTTGAGAGTTGAAAAAACACAGTGAAATCATGATAGCAGTGACAGCTGTACAAATAACTAATCCATAGGGCTTTGACTTCTAAAACACAGCAAAAAGCAATAACAATATGTGACCGGCCACCTCGATTGTGTTTTTTACATTGGAAAAAAGTAGAGACTCAGAGGTACAAAATGGTATATCATACACTACAGTTGAGGAACAATGGGAAAGTAATACTGCTATGAAAGTTAATTAGCTTATATCCCCACTTTTGAGAAAATGGCACTTGAATGTTTGTTACACCTACTGGTGAACTCTTTTTTTAATGTTTTTTTTGGGGGGGGGGGTAAGATCAGCTTTAATATTGCAAATAGATTGCAGCTTCCATCAATGTAATTGTCTGCATCATTTCCAATCCCCCATATTTATGACTATGAAATTACATATATGTAATCATGTAGTAACCAAAAAAGCTTTAAACAAATCCAAATATATTTTATATTTGAGATTCTTCAAAGTAGCCACCCTTTGCCGTGATGACAGCTTTGCACAATCTTGGCATTCTCTAAATCAGCTTCATGAGGTAGTTACCTGGAATGCATTTTAATTAACAGGTGTGCTTTCTTAAAAGTTAATTCGTGGAATTTCTTTCCTTCTTAATGTGGTGTGCCAATCAGTTATGTTGTGACAAGGTAGGGGTGGTATACAGAAGATAGGCCTATTTGGTAAAAGACCAAGTCCATATTATGGCAAGAACAGTTCAAATAAGTAAAGAGAAACAACAGTCCATCATTACTTTAAGACATGAAGGTCAGTCAATCTGGACATTTTAAAGAACTTTGAAAGTTTCTTCAAGTGCAGTCGCAAAAACCAGCAAGCGCTCAGAAATTGCAGCCCAAATCAATGCTCCACAGAGTTCAAGTAACAGACAGATCTCAACATCAACTGTTCAGATGAGACTGCATGAATCAGGGTTTTGCTGCAAAGACACCACTACTAAAGGACACCAATAAGAAGAAGAGACTTGCTTGGGCAAAGAAACATGAGCAATGGACATTAGACCGGTGGAAAGCTGTCCTTTGATCTGATGAGTCCAAATGTGAGATTTTTGGTTCCAACCGCCACGTCTTTGTGAGACGCAGGTGAATGGATGATCTCCGCTTGTGTGGTTCCCAGCGTGAAGCATGGAGGAGGATGGTGTGATGGTGTTGGGGTACTTTGCTGTTGACACTGTTAGTGATGTTTTTGGAATTCATGGCACACTTAACCAGCATGACTACCACAGCATTCTGCAGCAATACACCATCCCATCTGGTTTGTGCTTAGTGGGACTATCATTTGTTTTTCAACAAGAAAATGACCCAAAACACACCTCCAGGCTGTGTAAGGGCTATTTGACCAAGAGGGAGAGCGATGGAGTGCTGCATCAGATGACCTGGCCTCCACAATCACACAACCTCAACCCAATTGAGATGGTTTGGGATGAGTTGGACTGCAGAGTGAAGGAAAAGCAGCCAACAAGTGCTCAGCATATATGGGAACTCCTTCAAGACTGTTGGAAAAGCATTCCTCATGAAGCTGGTTGAGAGATTGCCAAGAGTGTGGAAAGCTGTCATCAAGGAAAAGGGTGGCTACTTTGCAGAATCTCCAATATGAAATATGTTTTGATTTGTATCACGCTTTTGGTTACTACATGATTGAATAAGTGTTTTTTCATAGTGTTCATGTCTTCACTATTATTATTTTTGACTGGTGCAGTATACATTTTTTATTGTTCAAATGCTTCTCCTGTGAAGTATTGACATGCGACCTACCCCTAGCTTTCTGAAACGGTTCACATATGATGCCCTGTCACCTTATTAATTCAGCCACTCAATTAGATAGCAAGTTAAACTTAGGGGTCGTGTTAACTCAGAATTCAGATTTTTTTCACTCATATCTTGCTGCGCTTTGTAAACTCAGATCTAACATGCTTCTTATTGTAATTTCTGCTCGGCATCAGACTCATTATGGACATCCTTTGCACTTCTAAACTCAGATGGGAATTTACAAACGGGCATTCTGTCAGCTGACGGTGCTCTGTCTGATTTGTAGCTACTTTACTCGGTGTAGCCAGCCTATTTTTCTCAGTTAAAATGCAAGATTATCTTTAAGCAAAACATTAGGAAATGTCGCTGGCTAAATTCTTTTTATGATAGGCCTAAACATTAGAAATATGATGACCATGCATCGTTTTAGCATAAAATACCTTGCTTTTTCATTGTAAACTCATTTAAGTGTGTCATCTGATGAAAATTAAGCTATTTTCTGCTGAATGTGTTGCACTAATGTATCTTCTGTGAAGGAAAACTATAGTTGCATGTCCCTGATCACTCTGTTGAAGCAAAAAAACACTGTTGACTTTAAATATAAAATGCGACCCATGTCAGTACACAGCTGGACACACCTTCCCCCCGCTTTCTCCCGTTGTGCTATTTACAAACAAACACTTGACTGGCTCAGCTGTTCTGGGGAACTACGTAAGCTTCATCATGTAAAATAATGTGACAGGTGAAATGAGGAACGCAATATGCTTCATCTCCTAACGCATTGCCTCCACCCCAATAGACATTTAGTTATTCATCACTGCCACAGTTATGATGTATATAGTTCTATTTCACTTTCTATACTTTTCTTTTTCTTATTACCATTTTCATTATTTTATTTCATTTAGTCCTCTGCATGTTGAAGCTCAGAGCCTAAGATTTTCACTGTACCCTGCAATCACACCTGCAACCCTCTATATGTGTCTATTAAGCCCTCTAAATCTGAATCTCTGAAGTTGATTGCAGGTATTTACTTCAAAAATAGCTACAAATATGAACATTTATTGAAAACTTCAAAGAGATAGTGTCAATGGTATTGACAGTATTGAAAAACCATCCCATAGCTATTTCCAAATATCCCGGTATAAGGCATATACGGTATACCACCCAAGCCCAGCACGCACGCACGCACACATACACACACACACACACACACACACACACACACACACACACACACACACACACACACACACTTGTTTTTCTATCCTCGTGAGGAACTAAAATTAATTTCCATTCAAAATCCTATGTTCCCTTAACCTAACCCTAACCCCAGTGTTTTCCATTAGCGCCGGCTTTTGGCTAATGACAGGGAAACACAGCAGAGAGGGAGAAGGGAAGAGAGGTTTCACTCTTGCCAAAAGCTGTCCTAAATAAGCCCAACGCATTTCTATGGGCTTATTTTGTACCTAAGCTTTTTTTATTGAACCTTTATTTACCTAGGTAAGTCAGTTAAGATCAAATTCTTATTTTCAATGATGGCCTAGGAAAGGTGGGTTAACTGCCTTGTTCAGGGGCAGAACGGCAGAGTTTTACCTTGTCAGCTCGGGGATTCGATCTTTCAACCTTTCGGTACTAGTCCAACGCTCTAACCACTAGGCTACCTGCCACTTGTTACCTACCTTCCCACCTTTCGGACAACAACTCCCATTGTTAGGGCGGAGACATGAGCATCTCGTCATTATATACAGATCACTGGCTGTAGTCGAATTTCTTTACTGCTGCGATACGCCGTCTACATTTACCCTGCTGGCTAAAACATCACAAAGAAGACTGTCTACATTTACCCTGCTGGCTAAAACATCACAAAGAAGACCATCTACATTTACCCTGCTGGCTAAAACATCACAAAGAAGACCATCTACATTTACCCTGCTGGCTAAAACATCACAAAGAAGACCAAAAGGAGAGAGATCCTGCTGGCTAAAAACATCAACAAAGAAGACCATCTACATTTACCCTGCTGGCTAAAACATCACAAAGAAGACCGCTACATTTACCCTGCTGGCTAAAAATCACAAAGAAGACCGTCTACATTTACCCTGCTGGCTAAAACATCACAAAGAAGACCGTCTACATTTACCTGCTGGCTAAAACATCACAAAGAACTGTTACATTTACCCTGCTGGCTAAAACATCACAAAGAAGACTGTCTAACATTTACCCTGCTGGCTAAAAACATCACAAAGAAGACCGTCTACATTTACCCTGCTGGCTAAAACATCACAAAGAAGACCATCTACATTTACCCTGCTGGCTAAAACATCACAAAGAAGACTGTCTACATTTACCCTGCTGGCTAAAACATCACAAAGAAGACTGTCCTACATTGGACTGCCAATGTTTGTCTATGGAGATTGCATGACTGTGTGCTCGATTTTATACACCTGTCAGCAACGGGTATGGCAGAAATAGCCACATCAACTAATTTGAAGGGGTGTCCACATACTTTTTGTATATAGTGAACTTGTGGAAAACACTGTAAGCCTAACCCTAATTCTAACCCTAATTCTAAACCTAAACCTAACCCTATGCTTAAAATAGTCTTTGTCCTCGTCGGGAATTGGGAAATTTGCCAACGAAGGAGAAGTTTCCTTGTTTTACTGTCCTTATGGGGACTATCGGGGGATGTCAGGTCCCCACGAGGATAAAAGAACCACAACACACACAACACACACACCACAACACACACAACACACACACACACACACACACACACACACACACACACACAACACACACACACACAACACACACACACACACACACACACACACACACACACAACACACACACACACACACACGAGACCACTGATGTGAATGAGCTTCACTTCCATCAGCTAGATCAGGACACAGCAATCTATCCGGCAGATTGAGGCTGTCAAGAATACAGGGGACAATCAACTGTTTGTGCTTGCATGTGGGTTTGTGCGTGCTTGTGTGCATGCTGGGTGCAAGCTTGTGTGCGTGTTTGTGTGTATGTTTTTGTGTTTGTTTTGTGTTTTTGTTGTTGTCTGTGTGTGACTGCTGCAAGCAACAGGTAATTGTCTGCTGGGCCACTGGTAGTTTCTGATGAAAAACAACTGAACTGTGGCAGGGCCTGCATTTGAATACAGGGAAGATGGGTACCCCCGAGACAATGGAGACTGTATGAAACTGCTATGGAAATGTAGATGGTTTTCTTTGTGATGTTTTAGCTAGCAGGGTAAATGTAGATGGTCTTCTTTGTGATGTTTTAGCCAGCAGGGTAAATGTAGATGGTCTTCTTTGTGATGTTTTAGCCAGCAGGGTAAATGTAGACGGTCTTCTTTGTGATGTTTAGCCAGCAGGGTAAATGTAGACGGTCTTCTTTGTGATGTTTTAGCCAGCAGGGTAAATGTAGATGGTCTTCTTTGTGATGTTTTAGCCAGCAGGGTAAATGTAGATGGTCTTCTTTGTGATGTTTTAGCCAGCAGGGTAAATGTAGACGGTCTTCTTTGTGATGTTTTAGCCAGCAGGGTAAATGTAGATGGTCTTCTTTGTGATGTTTTAGCCAGCAGGGTAAATGTAGATGGTCTTCTTTGTGATGTTTTAGCCAGCAGGGTTAAATGTAGATGGTCTTCTTTGTGATGTTTTAGCCAAGCAT
>NW_019943148.1:79342-137987 GCF_002910315.2 Salvelinus sp. IW2-2015
GTCTACATTTACCCTGCTGGCTAAAACATCAAAAGAAGACTGTCTACATTTACCCTGCTGGCTAAAACTCACAAAGAAGACTGTCTACATTTACCCTGCTGGCTAAAATCACCAAAGAAGACGTCTACATTTACCCTGCTGGCTAAAACATCACAAAGAAGACATCTACATTTACCCTGCTGGCTAAAACATCACAAAGAAGACTGTCTACATTTACCCTGCTGGCTAAACATCACAAAAGAAGACTGTCTACATTGGAACTGCCAATTGGTGGTTGTCTATGGAGATTGCAATGACTGTGTGCTCGATTTATACACCTGTCAGCAACGGGTATGGCAGAAATAGCCACATCAACTAATTTGAAGGGGTGTCCACATACTTTTGTATATAGTGAACTTGTGGAAAACACTGTAAGCTCTAACCCTAATTCTAACCTAATTCTAAACCTAAACCTAACCCTATGCTTAAAATAGTCTTTGTCCTCGTCGGGAATTGGGAAATTTGCCAACGAAGGAGAAGTTTCCTTGTTTTACTGTCCTTATGGGGACTATCGGGGATGTCAGGTCCCCCGAGGATAAAAGAACCACACACACACACCACACACACAACACCACACACCACAACACACACAACACACACCACACACAACACACACACAACACACACACACACACACCACACACAACAACACACACACACAACCAACACACACACACACACACACACACACACGAGACCACTGATGTGGAATGAGCTTCACTTCCATCAGCTAGATCAGTTAGCCAGCAGGGTAAATGTAGACGGTCTTCGTTGTGTTGTTTTAGCCAGCAGGGTAAATGTAGACGGTCTTCTTTGTGATGTTTTAGCCAGCAGAGTACAGCACTACGCTGTGCCTCAGAACCTTCTCCATAGAGAAATATCATCATAACTGGCATAGGCATTAGGTATGAGAAGTGTGTGTGTGTCCGTGTCGTGGTGGAATTGTTAATTAGTTTTGAAAATTCCAAAGAACAGGCAGAATAATTTACACCCAATGTATGTATATTGAAAAGAAGACATATTTTGTTTTGTAACCCTGAAATAGCTTTCTTTCAACTTGTCAAATTGAGACCTATTTAAAAGTATCACACTTGTAGAATAACTGTTCCAGATGCAAGATGGGCATGACTTTGCAGTGGCGACTCTTTTCATTTGGAAAAATATTCTGTTGTATTTTATTCTGTTATATTACAGAATCGTTTTTTGTTAATATAAAATAGCTGTCTTGACTCTGATAAGGGCTCGGGAAATAAGAGTGTCTTGTGTGCTAAATTAATAAATTAAGGCGATATCATTGCACAGCCATAAGCTTCTTCTACAAGCAAGCACCACTGCTGTGGTTACTGCCTTTTTAAAGATGGTGTTCCACGGTATAATATAACCAATTTAATATAACCAGTTGATATTACAGTTTAAATAAATTAAACTTAAATGGCACGTGCTTTTTTATTGACTGAGTTTACAAAACATGAGGAACACCTTCCTAATATTGAGTTGCACCCACTTTTACCCACAGAACAGCATCAATTTGTCGGGGAATGGACTCTACAAGGTGTCAAAAGGGATGCTGTTGTTGACCCCAATGCTTCCTAAAGTTGGCTGGATGTCGTTTGGGTGGTGGACCATTCTTGATACACAGTAACCAAAAAGGTGTTAAACAAATCAAAATATATTTTATATTTCAGATTATTCAAAGTAGCCACCCTTTGCCTTGATGACAGCTTTGCACACTTGGCAATCTCTCAACCAGCTTCATGAGGAATGCTTTTCCAACAGTCTTGAAGGAGTTCTCACATATGTTGAGCACTTGTTGGCGGCTTTTTCTTCACTCTGCGGTCCAACTCATCACAAACCATCTCAATGGGGTTGAGGTCGGGTGATTGTGAAGACCAGGTCATCTGATGTAGCACTCCATCACTCTCCTTCTTGGTCAAATAGCCCTTACACAGCATGAAGGTGTGTTTTGGGTCATTGTCCTGTAGAAAAACAAATGATAGTCCCACTAAGCACAAACCAGATGGGATGGCGTATCACTGCAGTATGCTGTGGTAGCCATGCTGGTTAAGTGTGCCATGAATTCTAAATACATCACTAACAGTGTCAACTGCAAAGTACCATCACACCTCCCCCTCCATGCTTCATGCTGGGAATCACACATGCGGAGATCATCCGTTCACCTACTCTGCATCTCACAAAGACATGGCGGTTGGAACCAAAAATCTCAAATTTGGATTTATCAGACTAATGTCCATTGCTTATGTTTCTTGGCCCATGAAAGTCTCTTCTTCTTATTGGTGTCCTATATTAGTGGTTTCTTTGCAGCAATTCAACCATTAAGGCCTGATTCACGCAGTCTCCTCTGAACAGTTGATGTTGAGGTGTGTCTGTTACTTGAACTCTGTAAAGCATTTATTTGGTCTGTAATCTGAGGTGCAGGTAACTCTAACGACCTTATCCTCTGTAGCAGAGGTAACTCTGGGTCTTCCATTCCTGTGATGGTCATCATGAGATCCAGTTTCATCATAGCGCTTGCGGGTTTTTGCGACTGCACTTGAAGAAACTTTAAATGTTCTTGAAATTTTCCGTATTGACTGACCTTCATGTCTTAAAGTAATGATGGACTGTCGTTTCTCTTTGCTTATTTTAGCTGTTCTTGCCACTATTATTGCAGGCTCAAGTTAAATCTAGACTTGGTTTCCTCTATCGTAATCTCTCCTCTTTCACCCCAGCTGCCAAACTAACCCTGATTCAGATGACCATTCTACCCATGCTAGATTATGGAGACATAATTTATAGATCGGCAAGTAAGGGTGCACTTGAGCGGCTAGATGTTCTTTACCATTCGGCCATCAGATTTGCCACCAATGCCCCTTATAGAACACATCACTTCACTCTATACTCTTCTGTAAACTGGTCATCTCTGTATACCCGTCACAAGATCCACTGGTTGCTGCTTATTTATAAAACCCTCTTAGGCCTCACTCCCCCTTATCTGAGATATCTACTGCAGCCCTCATTCTCCACATACAACACCCGTTCTGCCAGTGGGTCTTACATTCTATTAAATGTCCCCAAAGCACACACATCCCTGGGTCGCTCATCTTTTCAGTTCGCTGCAGCTAGCGATTGGAACGAGCTGCAACAAATACTCGAACTGGACAGTTTTATCTCAATCTCTTCATTCAAATAGTCAATCATGGACACTCTTACTGACAATTGTGGCTGCTTTGCGTGATGTATTGTTGTCTCTACCTTCTTGCCCTTTGTGCTGTTGTCTGTGCCCAACAATGTTTGTGCCCTGTTTTGTGCTGCTATCTTGTTGTGCTGCTGACATGTTGTGTTATTACCATGTTGTTGTCATGTTGTGTTTCTACCATGCTGTGTTGTCATGTGTTGTGCCATGCTATGTTATCGTCTTAGGTCTCTCTTCATGTAGTGTTGTGTTGTCTCTCTTGTTGTGATGTGTGTTTTGTCCTATTTTTATTTAATTTATTTGTATTTTTAATCCCAGCCCCATCCCTGCAGGAGGCCTTTTGCCTTTTGGTAGGCCATCATTGTAAATAAGAATTTGTTCTTAACTGACTTGCCTAGTTAAATAAAGGTTAAATAAAAAAAAATAAGGCTATCTTCTGTATACCACCCTTACCTTGTCACAACACAATTGACTGGCTCAAACGCATTAAGAAGGAAAGAAATTCCACAAATGAACTTTTAATAACAAGGCACACCTGTTAATTGAAATACATTCCAGGTGACTACCTCATAAAGTTGGTTGAGAGAATGCCAAGAGTGTGCAAAGCTGTCATCAAGGTAAAGGGTGGCTACTTTGAAAAATATGAAATATAAAATATATTTTGATTTGTTTAACACTTTTTTGGTTACTACATGATTCCATATGTGTTATTTCATAGTTTTGATGTCTTCACTATTATTCTACAATGTAGAAAATAGTAAAAATAAAGAAAACTCTGGAATGAGTAGATGTGTCCAAACTTTTGACTGGTACTGTATGTCTTTTTTTCATTGTACACAGGGGTTGTTTTTGCAGAATTGTGCATGTAGAGTCTCAATTCTGTGTTTTTCCCATTTTGTGAATTCTTGGTTGTTGAGTGGATCCCAGACCTCACAACCATAAAGGGCAGTTCTATAACTGATTCAAGTATTTTTATCCAGATCCTAATTGGTATGTCAAATTTGATGTTCCTTTTGATGGCATAGAAGGCCCTTCTTGCCTTGTCTCTCAGATTGTTCACAGCTTTGTGGAAGTTACCTGTGGTGCTGATGTTTAGGCCGAGGTATGTATAGTTTTTTGTGTGCTCTAGGGCAACTGTGTCTAGATGGAGTTTGTATTTGTGGTCCTGGCAACTGGACCTTTTTTGTCTTACTGAGATTCACTGTCACAGCCCAGGTCTGACAGAATCTGTGCCTAAGATCTAGATGCTGCTGTAGGCCCTCCTTGGTTGGGGACAGAAGCACCAGAACATCAGCAAACAGTAGACACTTGGCTTCAGATTCTCTCTCTCCCCTTCCCTTTCTCTCTTTCACTCCTTGAGACTAGAATAGTGTCCTGTGGTGTAAGTTGCGGTCAGATGTGAGTGGTACATTAAATTACAATGTGCTCTCTTTCTACCCCCTCCCTCTCTCTCCTTTTGTCTCTCTAAAACGACTGCCTTCTTATACTTAACCTCAGAAGAGAGGTCTATGTAGTTAGTTACGGTCAGGTGCAGAGGAGGTGAATTGATGTTACTCGCTGTTACAAGAGCTTTGCTCTTTGAGCTTGTTCTCCACTCCCTAGACGGTGAGAATACCTACACACACACACCTCAACCTGCCGGAACGAGCAGTTCATTTCCTCACTGCCACACTGCAAGGGGCCCTTGTCTGTCTCTGTCAAGTCTCCACGCTTGATTATCAACTCTCACTACACTCTCTACTCTCTTCACTCCACTCCACTTCCTGATTGAGATCCTGGAGCAGCCAATCAGGTCCTTGACAGAATATATGGGTTAACTGAGCAGTGTGGGTGAGGAGGACAGAACCAATATCCTTATTGAAAATCATCATCTTTTAATAGTCCATTTCAATGTATTTAATCCATTTTGAATTCAGGCTGTAACACAACAAAATGTGGAATAAAGTCAAGGGGTATGAATACTTTCTGAAGGCACTGTATATGAGTTAGTGCGTGTGCGTGTGTATGCGTGTGTGTGTATTCGTATGCGTGTGTGCAAACACACACACCCACTATATGTGTCACGGATGTGTGTGTGTGTGTGTGTGTTCATGCATTCTTTGAAGCACAGCTCTCTACATATGTTTGCATCATTTCTCTCTCTCTGACTCTAAAGTAACTTCACAACATTTCATTTAACTGAAGCCTATGGTGAAGAGAACAACAACATGATTGCTTTCTGAAAACAATCTAAAGGAAAATAAAATATCATTTGATATAAAACATATATAATACATGTATATATATATATATATCCTGTGTATGTGGAGAAGAAGAGTGGAGAGCCTAGGGTATGTTTGTATCCTACTCTGAATGCTGAGTTTTTATATTATTGGTTATTTGGAAGGATAAATAAGTTTCCCATTTATATCCATTAGCCCAAATATATAATGTATTGTCTAAAAGGTATGTAGCTAGGAGCTGTGCTATATTATCCTTATCAACCATAAGCCATGTTTGGTCTTCTCTTTCAACATATTGTCCCAAGTCTTTGCTGTGTGTCTCACTATAACTATAACACCCATTGCTTTTGAATGTAGCCAACAACACAGCCAGTCACCGGCCACTGTTGTGTGTGTGTGTGTGTGTGTGTGTGTGTGTGTGTGTGTGGTGTTGTGTGTGTGTGTGTGTGTGTGTGTGTGGTGTGTGTGTTGTGTGTGTGTGTGTTGTGTGGTGTGTGTGTGTGTGTGTGTGTGTGTGTGTGTGGTGTGTGTGTGTGTGTGTGTGTGTGAGGAACCACTACAGGAAGTTAGGCTGATTAGGTGTCAGGAGACCAGTAGCTAATGCTCTTTTCATTACACTCCAAGATGATCAACAGCTACACTCCTTCAAGGATGTTGTTTCTCTTCTGGCTCCTGTCTGGTCCCCCCTTCCTTCCTCCCCTAACGATCGGTTAGTTTCACTGGCCCAGAATTCCAATTATCACTCCAATAGAAGAGAGAGAGCGATAAGAAGACTGGAAGAGGAAGGGAGTAGAGAATCTTGGAAGACAGTGATAGTGGAATGGAGTCTGAGAGTGAAAAGTGATGACAGAATATGTTGTCTTAGAGTAAAAGGAGAGACGATACATAATTTGACTTGGTCCTTTGGTTAAAATGGCCCTAGTGTGTCTGGAACAAGGCACAGAGGGAGTTACTGCTGGGAAAATTAGGATCAAGAGAAATATACAGCTCATCGTGCATTTCTCCCCATCCCGTTCCCTCCCTCCCCCTCCATCTTCTTCCTCTGTGGCTAGTGGGATTTTCTCTCTCTTCCCTCTCCTCTCCCCCTCCCCCTTCCTCCTCCCTCCTCCCACCTCCTCCCACCTCCTCCCTCCAACCTCCCTCCATCCTCTTCTCCGTAGATCAGTAGTCTTGGTTCCTTCTCCTCTGTCTTTTCTACACAGAGAGCCTGTTGATCATTATCATCCATGAGTGCTCTGCTGGGCTTAGAGTGGCTTTGAGTGGCTTTGTGTGTGTGTGTGTGTGTGTGTGTGTGTGTGTTTGTGTGTGTGTGTGTGTTGTGTGTGTGTGTGGTGTGTGTGTGTGTTGTGTGTGTGTGTGTGTGTGTGTGTGTGTGTGTGTGTGTGTGTGTGCACGTGGGGGTTTGCGTGCGTGTTAGTGTCTAAGCTGAGGCTGACGATGAGGACTGAAAGGATGTTCCTACCCAGCTCTAGACAGCCTAACATGGCATCGTCCATCTGTCCAGTGCCCTCTGGTGTACGGTCCTCTCTGGTCCTCTTTCTGGTCATCTCAGCTCCATGGTCAGAGGCTACCTGATCTCATCTCCAACAGAGGGTGAAGATGCTAATTACCAGGTGTATGTGTGTGTTCATTTCGAGCAGAGGGTGACTGAGGGTGCTAACAAGTGTGTGTGTGTCCACTCGGAGGTGGTGGGGTTCCGCTGGGCGCCCCTGACGTGAACCGACCGCCCACTCTGCCGACGGCAGACGTATGGACGCACTGATCTCCCCCACCTGCTACCTGCTCACCCTGGAGTAGGCACCATGTCAGTTACCTGACTGTGTGAGTGTGTTTGTTTGTGTCTGATATCCCCACCTGCTCGCCCAGTGGCCACTGAGGTCCTGGAGTTGGCATCATGCCCACTACCTGACCTTGACGAGGCACAGCTCAGCACTGCAAATAGACACAGACCTAGAGTAGGACTCTGAGCGTGTGTGTGTGTGCGCGTATTCATCTATCCTTCATTTAATATGTTTAGTTCCTTGTATTTGAAGTATCTGTCCCATGACTGTATAGATACATCTCCTCAGTGTGTGTTTGTGTGTTGATGCTATATGGTAAATGGTGCTAAGTGAGGAACAAGCTGATGCTTCTGCCCTGTGACCCAGCAGACGCAGCGTCTACGGTGCTGGGTGGGAAATATTGGCAGTGTGATTGTTTAATGACGATGCAGACAGGTCACTTGAAAAGAAAAGGAGAGCCACACTCTCTAGGAGCACGGATGCAACAATTGTATAACCAACGTGTCGTCATCAGGGTATAATGCAGACAGGGCAGCCACGCACGCACACACACCCACAGACACACACCCACAGACACAGACCGACAGACAGACAGACAGACACACGGGGGCGGCCAGTCTGCAGTGATAGAACAGGAGCATAAAAATATTATCTGGATGGAGGCCTAAGTGTCATAATGGATAGTACCTAGATATTACCCTGTCGTAAAGTTTCATGTCTTGGTTAACAATATAAAGAAAGATGGTTGGATGGATACATTTATGCAGGAAGGGGGGCAGGGAGGGAGGAATGCATATGTACACTACCGTTCAAAAGTTTGGGGTCACTTAGAAATGTCCTTGTTTTCCATGAAAACATACATGAAATGAGTTGCAAAATGATTAGGAAATATGGTCAAGACGTTGACAAGGTTATAAATTGTGATTTTTAATTGAAATAATAGTGTGATTCAAACTTTGCTTTCGTCAAAGAATCCTTCATTTGCAGCAATTACAGCCTTTCAGATCTTTGGTATTCTAGTAGTCAATTTGTTGAGTTAATCTGAAGAGATTTTATCCCATGATTCCTGAAGCACCTCCCACAAGTTGGATTGGCTTGATTGGCACTTCTTATGTACCATACGGTCAAGCTGCTCCCACAACAGCTCAATAGGGTTGAGATCCGGTGACTAGCTGGCCAACTCCATTATAGACAGAATACCAGCTGACTGCTTCTTCCCTAAATAGTCCATGCATAGTTTGGAGCTATGTTTTGGGTCATTGTCCTGTGGTAGGAGGAAATTGGCTCCAATTAAGCGCCGTCCACAGGGTATGGCATGGCGTTACAAAATGGAGTGATAGCCTTCCTTCTTCCAGATCCCTTTTACCCTATAAAAGTCTCCCACTTTACCACCACCAAAGCACCCCCAGACCATCACATTGCCTCCACCATGCTTGACAGATGGCGTCAGGCACTCCTCCAGCATCTTTTCATTTATTCTGCGTATCACGAATGTTCTTTGTGATCCGAACACCTCGAACTTAGATTTGTCTGTCCATAACACTTTTTTCCAATATTCCTCTGTCCAGTGTCTGTGTTCTTTTGCCAATCTTAATCTTTTATTTTTATTGGCCAGTCTGAGATATCGCTTTTTCTTTGCAACTCTACCTAGGAGGCCAGCATCCCGGAGTCACCTCTTCACTGTTGACGTTGAGACGGGTGTTTTGTGGGTACTATTTAATGAAGCTGCCAGTTGAGGACTTGTGAGGCGTCTGTTTCTCAAACTAGACACTCTAATGTACTTGTCCTCTTGCTCAGTTGTGCACCGGGGCCTCCCACTCCTCTTTCTATTCTGGTTAGAGCCAGTTTGCTTTGTTCTGTGAAGGGAGTAGTACACAGTGTTGTACAATATCTTGAGTTTCTTGGCAAATTCTCGCATGGAATAGCCTTCATTTCTCAGAACAAGAATAGACTGACGAGTTTCAAAAGAAAGTGCTTTGTTTCTGGCCATTTGGAGCCTGTAATTGAACCCACAAATGCTGATGCTCCAGATACTCAACTAGTTTAAAGAAGGCCAGTTTTATTGCTTCTTTAATCAGGACAACAGCTTTCAGCTGTGCTAACATAATTGCAAAAGGGTTTTCTTATGATCAATTAGCCTTTTAAAATTATAAACTTGGATTAGCTAACACAATGTGCCATTGGAACACAAGAGTGATGGTTGCTGATAATGGGCCTCTGTACGCCTATGTAGATATTCCATAAAAAATCAGCCGTTTCCAGCTACAATAGTCATTTACAACATTAACAATGTCTACACTGTATTTCTGATCAATTTTATGTTATTTTAATGGCACATAAATGCGCTTTTCTTTCAAAAACAAGAACATTTCTAAGTGACCCCAAACGTTTGAACGGTAGTGTATGTTAATAACATACAGTATTAGTGGACATACACTATATATATATACAAGTATGTGGACACCCCTTCAAATTAGTAGATTTGGTTATTTCAACCACAGCGTTGCTGCCAGTTGTATTAAATTGAGCATACAGCCATGCAATCTCCATGGACAAACATTGGCAGTAGAATGGGCTTACTGAAGAGCTCATTGACTTTCAATGTGCCACTGTCATAGGATGCAACTTTCCAACAAGTCAGTTCACCTGCTAGAGCTGCCCCGGTCAACTGTAAGTGCTGTTATTGCGAAGTGGAAACATCTAGGGGCAACAACAGCTCAGCAATACTCACTATCGAGTGCCAAACAGCCTCTGGAAGCAACGTCAAGAACTGTTCGACGGAAGCTTCATTGAATTGGTTTGCATTGCAGAGCAGCCGCACACAAGCCTAAGATCACCATGTGCAATGCCAAGCATCGGCTGGAATGGTTTAACCTGTTATGGCTACAACATCCGGTGAAATTGCAGAGCGCAAAATTCAAATTACAGAAATATAAATATTTAACATTCATGAAAATACAAGTGTTATACATCAAAATAAAGCTTAACTTCTTGTTAATCCAGCCGCTGTGTCAGATTTCAAAAAGGCTTTACGGCGAAAGCACAACATGCGTTTATCTGAGGACAACGCCCCGCATACAAAAGCATGAAAACATATTTCAACCAGGCAGGTGCGCCACGAAAGTCAGAAATAGCGATATAATAAATGCCTTACCTTTGAAGATCTTCTTCTGTTGGCACTCCAAAAGGTCCCAGGAACATCACAAATGGTCCTTTTGTTCGATAATGTCCTTCTTTATATCCATAAAAACTAAGTTTAGCTGGCGCGCTTCATTCATTAATCCACCGGTTTCCCTCCTTCAAAATTCATACAAAATGAATCCCAAACGTTACCAATAAACTTATCCAAACAAGTCAAACAATGTTTATGATCAAACCTCAGGTACCCTAATACGTAATGCATGAAAACACAACAGCCAAAATGGGAGCCACCTAGAAAAATTACAAATTTTAGCTAATCTTTTCCAAAAAACAAGCCTGAAACTCTTTCTAAAGACTGTTGACATCTAGTGGAAGCCCTAGGAACTGCAATCTGGGAGGATTTCGCCTCATAATAAAAATGACAGCCATTGGAAACAGTGGTATGCTGAATTTTTTTTTGGGGGGATGGTTTGTCCTCAGGGTTTTGTCTGTCATATCAGTTATGTTATACTCACAGACATTATTTTAACAGTTTTAGAAACTTTAGAGTGTGTTCTATCCAGATATACAAATTATATGCATATCCTAGCTTCTGGGCCTGGGTAACAGGCAGTTTGCTTTGTGCATGCTTTTCATCCGGACGTCAAAATACTGCCCCCTAGCCCAAAGAGGTTAATAACTTCTTCGGGATAGGGTACTTTTTTCTCAATTTCCGCCTGACTGACGTGCCTAAAGTAAACTGCCTTTTGCTCAGGCCCTGAAGCCAGGATATGCATATAATTGGTGTCATTGGAAAGAAACCACTTTGAAGTTTGTAGAAATGTTAAAATAATGTAGGAGACTATAAAACAATAGATATGGTAGGAGAAAATCCAAAGAAAAACCAACCAAATCTTTTAACTTTTTTTGAGAGCACATGCTCTTGCAATAGAAAGTATAGAGGTATTCTGAAATCTAGCTCTCAGGGTGCAATTCCTATGGCTTCCACTGGGTGCCAGCACTATGTTCAAGGTTTCAAGCTTGTTTCTTCCAAAATGAGTAAGAATAATGAAATTTAGTACTGGGACACTATTGGAAATTCGTGTTTGGGCGTGCGAGGAAGACAAGACACACCTGCTAATATCGGTTTCCTATTGAACATACTTCTTTCTGTATGAAATATTATAGTTTGATTACATTTTAGGTTATCTGAGGAGTCAATAGAAATGTATTTTGACTTGTTTTAACGAAGTTTAGAAGTAGATTTTTGGATTCCTTTCTCTGCATGTTGAACGAGTGGATTACTCAAATCGATGGCGCTAACTAAACTGACTCTTTGGGATATAAAGAAGGATTTTATCTGACAAAACGACACTACATGTTATAGCTGGGATCCTTTGGATGACAAATCAGAGGAAGATTTTCAAAAAGTAAGTGAACATTTAACCGCTATTTGTGAATTTATGAAACCTGTGCCGGTGGAAAAATATTTTGATGTGGGGTGCCGTCCTCAAACAATCGCATGGCATGCTTTCGCTGTAATGGCTACTGTAAATCATACAGTGTAGTTAGATTAACAAGAATTTAAGCTTTCAACCGATATAAGACACATATATGTACCACATGTTTAATATCCATCATTTTAATGATTATTTATTTGAATTACGCGCCCTCCAGTTTCACCGGAAGTTGTCCCGCTAGCGGGCCACCTAGCCCTATAAAACAGACATGTTATCTAAAGTGACTTACAGTACAGTGAGTGCATTTAATCCCTGTAGGAATTTAACCCATGACCTTGGCATTACTAGTGCAATGCTCTTACCAACTGAGCCACACAGAATCATACTTATGTGCATATTCTCCATGTGCATCACATCACTAGAGTGTGAAGGAGGACTGAATGGAGGTTTCATAAAGAGAAAGGTGTTGCTGTAAAACAGTAGACCTACAGACTCCTCCCCTACCATGTAGTCAGGGTCTAGCTTTAACTCACCAGTGTCTTCTGCACTGTCGTGATTACAACCATTCACTATGCTACTGTGGATACACTGTAGAGACCTCAGACAAATAAATACAGTAATAGGGGTGCAGATCACAGTCGGCACGGTTGCAACGTCCCATCCTCTTGGGAAACCAAACCAAGAAACTGGGAGGCAGAGAGGCAGAGCGATGTTTTCCGATGTTTTCCGCTCACCTCGTAGTGAGGCAATGTAATTAGCTTTGCTGGGGAACTGGTGGGTTTGACTGGTGCACCATGTTCAGTGGGTAAGCCCTAACACCAACAAAACACATACACACACTGACCTAACCACAATACCACCACAGGCTCTGACACCTTCTCTACAGAGCTGTCTCTCTGACACCTACTCTACAGAACTGTCTCTCTGACACCTACTCTACAGAGCTGTCTCTCTGACACCTACACAATACATACTACAGATATTATAACCACCAGCACAATGCCAGCCCTGCCCCTCTGTAGTGTGGTACGGTCATGATACACGCATTATGCCTGGATGCTGGATGTAGTCCACTTAAAGATGCCGCAAGCTGATAATGACATAATTAAAGGAAAATTTCACCGCTACTATTTCCCTACATACACTATTGAGGTCGGGCACTGATGTTGTGCGATTAGGTCTGGCTCGCTGTCGGTATTCCAATTCATACAAAAGGTGTTTGATGGGGCTGAGGTCACGGCTCTGTGCAGGCCAGTCAAGTTCTTCCACACCAATCTCGACAAACCATTTCTGTATGGAGCTCGCTTTGTGCACAGGGGCATTGTCATGCTGAAACAGGAAAAGGCTTTCCCCAAACTGTTGCCACAAAGCTGGAAGCACAGAATCGTCTAGAATGTCCTTGTATGCTGTAGCGTTAAGATTTCCCTTCAGTAGAACTAAGGGGAACCATTAATCCTCCTCCACCAAACTTTACCGTTGGCACTAATCATTGGGGCAGGTAGCATAGTCCTAGCATCCGCCAAACCCAGATTCGTCTGTCGGACTGCCAGATGGTGAAACGTGATTCATCACTCCAGAGAACACGTTTCCACTGCTCCAGTCCAATGGAGGCAAGCTTTAATAAATGGCATTTATTAATATTCCACATGTTCTGAAGCCTGACACTGGCCTTTAGACTGTTTGACCTTTGGTTCTCATGTTTCGTCAAAGTTGGATTGTGAGGCTGCTGTTGTCAAAGTGCAGCATGTTTAGATGGGACACACTGTCTCTGAAATGTCATGGTTTGTACTTTGTTTTGTTTACATTGTCATTTGGTGCTTATTGAATGCAAAGTATGACAGAAATTGTAATACAGATTCTCGAGTCTATACGAATATACTATTCACTTCTGTAATTATATATTTATACATTACAATAAGCATAATGGAGATGCAGGGAGTCAGGAAGCAGGTGCAGTTGGTGAATTTAATATAAACATACATGGAGCAATACAAAACAAGAGGAGCATCTGACATGAAAACAGAACCAATACTGCTTGGTGAGAAAAGCTACAGAGTGCTAGATATAGGGGAAGTAGTCAGGGTAGTGAGGGTTCAAGTGCGCCTAATGATGGGGCGCAGGTGTGCATAATAATAGTTGCCAGGTGTGCATAATGATGGGTTGCCAGAACCGGTGGTTAGTAAACCAGTGACGTCAAGCACCAGAGTGGGAGCAGACGTGACAGTACACCCCACACCTGCAGGGGGACACCGACCAGGGAGACAGCCCTGAGGATGAGGAGCGTGCCTGCCGGAGGGCGAAGGTGGAAATCGCAGATGATGTTGGGATCTAGAATGTTGTCCACCGGAACCCAACACTGCTCCTCTGTACCGTACCCCTCCCAGTCCATCAGGTACTGGAGCCAACCCCCACAACGTTGGGAGTCCAGGAGGGATCTGACGGCATAGGCGGGGCCTTCCTTGATGTCCAGGGGAGGCGGGGAGCTGTAAATGTTACCTCGTTGATTTTCCGAAGGACCTTGAATGGCCCCACAAACCAGGGGCTCAGATTCTTACAGGGCAGGCGGAGTGGGAGGTGCCTGGTGGAGAGCCAGACCCGAGCACCCCTGCTGGAACACGGGAGCCTCACTGCAGTGGTGAACCACCTGCTCCTTCTGGCGATGGATGGTGCGCTGGAGCCTTGTGAGAATTGTTTCAAAACTAATCTGCGCGCCTGAACAACTCATCCACCGCAGGAGCTTCGGTCTGGTTCGGGGTCCACAGAGCCAGGGCTGGCTGATAACCCAAAACACACTAGAAGGGAGTCAGTTCGGTGGACAAGTTTCGCAATTAATTCTGGGCATATTCAGCTCCAAGAAGGAATCAGACCCACTCCCCCTGCCGGTCCTGGAAGTGACTCCTCAGGAATCTCTCCAGCTCCTGATTAATTCTCTCCACCTGCCCATTAGACTGAGGCTGGTACCCGGAAGTGAGGCTGACCGTGACCCCCAGCTTCTCCATGAAGGCTTTCCATACCCATGACTTGAATTGTGGGCCACGGTCGCAGACAATGTTCTCCGGAAAGCCATATTGCCGGAAGACCTGCTGGAACAGTGCCTCAGCGACCTGGAGAGTTGCAGGGAGACCAGAGAGCAGGATAAAATGGCAGGATTTAGAGAATCTGTCCACAACAACCATAATAGTGGTGAAACCATCAGACGGAGGGAGATCAAAAACGAAATCTATGGACAGATGGGACCAAGGCCGTTGAGGTACGGGAATGAGTTTCCCTGCTGGAGCGTGCCAGGGGGATTTTGTTTGGGCACATACGAAGCATGAATTGACGTAGCGTGCAACATCCTGTGCCAAGGTGGATCACCAGTACTTCACGAAGATGGATGAAACAGAGTGGGTAATACCTGACTATCCAGCGGCGATGGAAGTGTGCACCCATGTCAACAGCCGATCCCTCACCTTCGTGGGGACTTGGATGTGCTCAGGATGGCAGTTAGCAGGCGTAGGTTCCCTCGCCAGAGCCTGGCGGATGTCCACATCAAAGTCCCAAAGTCCCAAATGTGTGCATAATAGTGCCGGCTCCCAATGGTCGTTAATCCAAGGCTTGGACTGGGAAAGGAGAGGAGAGCTGGTACATGGTGATGTTTAGGGAGGAGACGAGGGTCTGGTCGATAAAATAGCCCATAGCATCAAAGTCCACTAAAGACGTAGAGACAACACCTGAGGGACAGCCAACCAGTGAAATGGAATCCAGGAAAGGTTTGGCGGAAAACGATGACGGAATACTCACGTCTACCCTGGGAAAGGTGTGTGACCCCTATATCCATAGGTTCAGACTCTGCCCCAGGATGGACAAAGGAGGAGGGTGAGGGGTGATGGAGGCGCCGGCGCTCCAGAAAAAGGTTGACCAGGCGGATGGCCATCTCGATGAGCGCGTCCAGGGAAAGGTTGTCGTCCCAGCATGCCAACTCTGTCTGGACCTCCTCGCGCAGTCCTCTTTGGAATTGGGTACAGAGTGCCGGCTCATGCCATCCGCTGGAGGCTGCCACAGTCCGGAAGGTGAGGGCGTACTCCGCAGCTGCCTGGTACCCTGCCGGAGTTGGAGTAGTCACTCACCTCCCTCTCTGCCCTCCGGTGGATGGTCAAAGATCATTCTGAACAGAGCCATGAACCCCTCTTATGAACCCAGCTCCTCCTATCCTCTCTCCCAAACGGCCGTAGCTCCCTCCAACAACCACACGGACCGTGTCAACCTTGGACCTCTCGGTGGTGGCTGATGGGTGAAATAGAGGGAGCACTGGAGTAGGAAGCCATTTGGATGGAGTCCCATCATACTGGTCCGGGAGGAATAGTTGGGTGAACTGCTTGGTAGGATGGGGGACTGGCCTGCTGGGATGACTCGTGGTAAAAGGCTCTCCACTATTTAAAGGTGAATCCTCTCGGTTGGTGTCGAGGCGGTGGAGGACCTCTATAGCTTAACCCAGTTGCGTCAGTTGATCGTGGTGTAGGCGGAGTAGGTGTCCCTGTTTGTCGATCGTCTGGGAGATGTCTTTCTCTTTTTTTGCTTCCATATTTTGAGGCAGTATTCTTTAATAAAGAGTCAGGAAGCAGGTACAATTGTTGAGTTTAATATAAATGAACATGACGCAAAACAAGATGAGCGTCTGACATGAAAACAGAACCAATACTGCCTGGTGAGAAAATCTACAGAGTGCTAGATATAGGGGAAATAATCAGGGAAGTGATGAAGTCCAGGTGTGCCTAATGATGGGGTGCAGGTGTGGGTAATAATGGTTGCCAGGTGTGCATAATGATAGGAGTGCTGGAGCGGCGGAGCGGGAGTAGACGTGACACTTATGTATAAGTGTGTTTGGGTGTATTCAAGAAATAGAGAGGCACAGACGGAAAGTAAATACATTTCCATACTTTAAATGAGTTGACATGTGTAATGACGATAACAAAACCAAATTTGAGCTTGAAGCACAGGAAATGTTTTTCCCCTTTTTTTCCCAGGACGCAATTCACCGCTTCCCTTAGGACAAGGAGAGGAGGCTTTCTGCTAAACGAAAGTACCTCAAATACCTCCATTTCATACCAATTTACAATTTTATAATTTCCCAAAGTGCCAGAATTAACTGGTGCTAAAAGGTACATTTAAAGGAATTCAGCACAATCATGTCAAGTGTTTGATATGCAATTATGCTACATTAAATTAATCTCCTGTACTTCTCTCCTGTGTAGGCCTTTTAACGTCTGCCATTTTAAAACACTGGTTTTTCCAAGTGCTGCACTTCCAGAACTCTTTAGACTGCCAGAAAAATGGGTTAGGACTTGATGTTTATTCTTACTGACTAAACTATAAACAAATTCTCTAAAACGACATTGGAGTTGGCTTACGGTAGAGAAATTAATATTAAAATATCTGGCAACAGCTCTGGTGGACATTCCTGCAGTCAGCATGCCAATTGCCCGCTGCCTCAAAACTTGAGACATCCGTGGCATTGTGTTTTGTGACAAAACTGCACAGAAACACTATCCACAATAGAAATAAGGAATACAATGGAGGAGCACAACTTACATGAATCTGTAGGCCTCAATCCTCACCAGAGCAAAGATCTATAATGGAAGGTCACAATGTCTAAGATGATGACCTAGTAGTAACCCAACATTTCTTAGAAGTAACCCAACATCATTGTGGGGTGGCAGGGTAGCCTAGTGGTTAGAGCGTTGGGCTAGTAACTGAAAGGTTGCAAGTTCAAATCCCCGAGCTGACAAGGTACAAATCTGTCCTTCTGCCCCTGAACAAGGCCGTCATTGAAAATAAGAATTTGTTCTTAACTGACTTGCCTAGTAAAATAAAAAATAAATTGTCTAACTCTGCAAGTCTGCAATATTGTAAAAAAAAGTCCCCATTGCCTAGATATTTCCATATATTGCACATGGCATTTCTCTTCTGATGAAAACAATGTCTTATATTCTGTGATAAAACACTTAACAGGGTCTATTTAAAGTTTGGCAAAAGGTGGTCTAAGATATGCAAGTCAGGTACTGAATTTCTGTAAATGTATTTGAGCATTTGATCATTGCTGATCTGCTATAGATACGTTTCAACACAGATTCAAAAATTGCTTGTACGTGATTAAAAAACTGCCAGGGCATCTACAGATCTGTGTCTTAGTGAATCTGATTGATAAGGATTGTGTTTTTAAGTGATCACATGGCACTAGAGGGGTTGATGTTTTCCCCATGCCTACGCTTCCTCTTTGGCCTGCTCTGAAATAAAGAGTGGGATTGATCCGAAAAAGATAGAGAGTGGGATTAGAAAAATTTAAAGAGATACGGAGCAGCTTAGATGGAGGGAGTAAATGATATAATGGCACCGGATGGGAAGGATAGTGTTCCACAGGCCATATGAATCAAAGCCATCATCTCTCTTTATGCCATATGAAAGAGGGATGAGGAGGAGGAGAAAGTGGAGAAAGAGAGGCTGAGAGGGAGGAGGTGTGAACTGTAATTAAAGCCTAAAGAAAAGCTGTGTGACTTTCACAGGGCCACGCTGAGCTCTGAGGGGTGCAACGGTCTCTATGGAGTTCCATCAAATGGTTATAGCCTATTATTTCTATCAAGTGTGTGTGTGCGACTCTGCATGTCTCCCTGCATCTGGTTACTTGTTATTCCATGCGCTTTTCCACCCTAGTTACATTTTTTACAAGAACAAAAAACATATAAAGAATGACTTGCAGCATTTGCCTGTATCCCTGCTTCAGAAGTCAGCAGACCGTGTGTGTGTTTTCTCTAGGCAGCAGGCACTGCAGATGACACCCGTGGTGGGGTCCAAACACTGCATAGGCCACGAGCCCTAATGAGAAATCCAGGGATTTCACTGCACAACGAAATGGTACACAAGAAGAATAAACAGAATATAAATTATAATTGGGTTGTAATATGTGTTCTGGTTCTTGTTCACATGACTGACTGAGACACGCTTGGAGCTGTGTGTGTGTGTGTGTGTGTGTGTGTGTGTGTGTGTGTGTGTGTTCGTGTGCGTGCGTGCGTGCGTGTGTTTTTGTCTGAGCTGTTCTGAATGTTTATTCTCACCCTTCGAAGATGTGATGGAGATTGTCATGGAAACCTTGTGGATGTTATGACATTATTGTTATCACATGACAGACATTTATAATAATCTATCTGCACCGTCGGGAAATATCTAGAAAAGAACAAGACCTATGTCTGGTGGTTAACAATAAGACATAATTTTTCATCAAATTCAAATACATGTCCCTTCTCCATCCCTAAAAAAATGTATCTGTGAAGCAAGGGTCTTGGTGTCAGCCCTAAAGGAATTATTGTTTCTACAACAACAGAAAGCATTGACATAACCTCTTACAGCAGGTCGGCTTCTCTGATAGGACTAAAAGTGCCTCCTCCAGAAGTCTTCATTAAATGTTCATATCCCTGTAAGGTATTGATCTGGCGATTTCCCTCTTATTTCCAACAGACAATACATACCCTCTAGGCTTGGGTGATATACCGTTTATACCGTATACCAGGTTATTTTGAAATACCAACGGTTTGATTTTTAATACTGTTTAAAAAATATAAATGTATACTTTTTTTTGTTGGGGGCACCCACTGCTTATAACTATAAGAAATCTAAAATGTGTTAAATAAATGATGTCCAGCTCAGGGTTCCAGCTATGCATTTCTTTTGCTAAATTAATAGCTTATGTGGCTAGATGTCAAGATTATTGCTTACAACAGAACCATTCAACCCCCTCTTGGATCAAGATGCTTTTTTTGTATAATGACCCTTTTGTGCACATTTGGTAATACTGTATACCCTGGTATGGTAGAGAAACAGTATGACGATATGAAAGTCTGGATACCACCCAACACTAATACCCTCTCTTTCTCTCTTTCACTCTCTTTCTCCATTGGAGTTGCTCTCCGCTTCACATTTGGGAACGGTAGTGGTGGTTGTTGTGTGTGTGGGTGTGTGTGAGTGACTGAGTGACTGAGTGAGTGAGTGTGTGTGTGTGTGTGGGGGGGGGGGTGGGGGGGGGGGGGGGGGGGGGGGGGGGGGGGGGGGGGGGGGGGGGGGGGGGGGGGGGGGGTTGTATGTGTGTGTGTTGGGCTGCTGGGTAGGGAAGGAAATAGGGATGGGAGCCATTGTGGAGCACTAATGAAACAATTTCACACAACAGCCTCTGCCTTGCAGTGCCAATCTCAGAATACTCTCCACCTCGGAACTGTGTGTGCTGCGAAGTATGGTCAGAGAGAGAAATTATGATCTGCATCATACTACCTCCACCCTCCATCTTACCACCCTTATATTATACCAACCCCATGACAGAGTGGAATGGATGGGGAAAGAGGGAAAGAGAGGAGATCGAGAGGACACAGGAGACAGAAAGAGGGGAGGAGAAGAGACCTAATCTATGAAGATTAATGTATGCAGTAGATATCTTTGAGAGGTGATGTCCAAATTGCCTAGACACGGCATTTAGACAATAGACAGGGCATTTACTTTGCATCGACTTGAAAAGGTCACAAGTCGTACACTATAAATCAGAACATACATATGAAGATCTAGCCTATACCGCTAAAGCTCTAGCATATCATGATAAATGATAGGGATTTATGGGTCTTTCAAAAGGAATTTGCTGTATATAAACTCAGCAAAAAAAGAATCATCCCTTTTTCAGGACCCTATCTTTGAAAGATAAATCGTAAAAATTCAAATAACTTCACAGATCTTCATTGTAAAGGGTTTAAACACTGTTTCCCATGCTTGTTCAATGAACCATAAACAATGAATGAACATGTACCTGTGGAACGGTCATTAAGACACTAACAGCTAACAGATGGTAGGCAATTAAGGTCACAGTTATGAAAACTTAGGACACTAAACAGGCCTTTCTACTGAATCTGAAAACACCAAAAGAAAGAAGCACAGGGTCCCTGCTCATCTGCGTGAACGTGCCTTAGGCATGCTGCAAGGAGGCATGAGGACTGCAGATGTGGCCAGGGCAATAAATTGCAATGTCCGTGCTGTGAGATGCCTAAGACAGCGCTACAGGGAGACAGGACAGACAGCTGATCGTCCTCACAGTGGCAGACCACGTGTAACAACACCTGCACAGGATCGGTACATCCGAACATCACACCTGCGGGACAGGTAGAGGATGGCAACAACAACTGCCCGAGTTACACCAAGAACGCACAATCCCTACATCAGTGCTCAGACTGTCTTGTAGGCCTGTTGTAAGGCATCAGACATCACCGGCAACAACGCCTCCTATTGGGCACAAACCCACCACCACTGGACCAGACAGGACTGGCAAAAACTGCTTTTCACTGATGAGTCCCGCTTTTCTCACCAGGGGTAATGGTCGGATGCGCGTTTATCGTCGAAGGAATGCGCGTTACACCGAAGCCTGTACTCCGGAGCGGGATCGATTTGGAGGTAGACGGTCAGTCATGGTCTGAGGCGGTGTGTCACAGCATCATCGGACTGAGCTTGTTGTCATTGCAGGCAATCTCAACGCTGTGCGTTATAGGGAAGACATCCTCCTCCCTCATGTGGTACCCTTCCTGCAGGCTCATCCTGACATGACCCTCCAGCATGACAATGCCACCAGCCATACTGCTCGTTCTGTGCGTGATTTCCTGCAAGACAGGAATGTCAGTGTTCTGCCATGACCAGCGAAGAGCCCGGATCTCAATCCCATTGAGCACGTCTGGGACCTGTTGGATCAGAAGGTGAGGGCTAGGGCCATTCCCCCCAGAAATGTCCAGGAACTTGCAGGCACCTTGGTGGATGAGTGGGGTAACATCTCACAGCAAGAACTGGCAAATCTGGTGCAGTCCATGAGGAGCAGATGCACAGCAGTACTTAATGCAGCTGTTGGCCACACCAGATACTGACTGCTACTTTTGATTTTGACCCCCCCCCCTTTGTTCAGGGACACATTATTCAATTTCTGTTAGTCACATGTCTGTGGAACTTGTTCAGTTTATGTCTCAGTTGTTGAATCTTGTTATGTTCATACAAATATTTACATATGTTAAGTTTGCTGAAAAAAAATGCATTTGACAGTGAGAGGATGTTTCTTTTTTTGCTGAGTTTATATATAAATATATATACATATATACATATATATATATATATATATATATATATATACAGTGCATTCTGAAAGTATTCAGACCCCTTCCCTTTTTCCCGCATTTTGTTACTTTACAGCCTTATTCTAAAATGGATTAAATACATGTTTTCCTCATTAATTTACACACTATATCCTATAATGACAAAGCAAAAACAGGTTTTTAGAATTTTTTTATGAAAGAAGTTTGGAACCACCAAGACTCTTCCAAGAGCTGGCTGCCCGGCCAAACTGAGCAATCAGGGGAGAATGGCCTTGGTCAAGGAGGTGACCAAGAACCCGATGGTCACTCTGAGAGAGGTCCAGAGTTCCTCTGTGAAGATGGGAGATCCTTCCAGAAGACCAATCATCTCTGCAGCAGTATACCAATCAGGCCTTAATCTTAGTGGCCAGACAAAGCCACTCATTAAAATGCACAAGACAGCCCGCTTGGAGTTTGCCAAAAGCACCTAAATGACTCTCAGACCATGAGAAACAAGATTCTCTGGTCTGATGAAACCAAGATTGAACTCTTTGTCGTGAATGCCAAGCGTCATGCCTGGAGGAAACCTGGCATCATCCCTACGGTGAAGCATAGTGGTGGCAGCATCATGCTGTGGGTATGTTTTTCAGGCGGCAAGGACCGGGAGACTAGTCAGGATCGAGGGAAAGATGAACAGAGCAAAGTACAGAGAGATTCTTGATGAAAATCTGCTCCAGAGCAGACAAGTCTCTGAATGTCCTTGAGTGGCCCAGCCAGAGCCCGGACTTGAACCCAATCGAACATCTCTGGAGAGACCTGAAAATAGCTGTGCAGTGGCACTCCCTATCCAACCTGACAGAGCTTGAGAGGATCTGCAGAGAAGAATGGGAGAAACTTCCCAAATACAGGTGTGCCAGACTTTAGCATCATACCCAAGAAGACTCGAGCTGTAATCGTTGACAAAGGTGCTTCAACAAAGTACTGAGTAGACAGTCTGAATACTTATGTAAATGTGATATTTCATTTTTTAAATTTTAATACATTTGCAAACATTTCTAAATATATATTTTTTGCTTTTTCATTATGGGGTATTGTGTGTAGATTGATGAGGGGGGGAAAAAGTTATCAATTTTAAAATAAGGCTGAAATGTAACAAAATCTGGAAAAAGTCAAGGGGTCTGAATATTTTCTGAATGCACTGTAATTACAGCTCTGGAAAAAATTAAGAGACCACTGCAAAATTATCAGTTTCTCTGGTTTTACTATTTATAGGTTAGTGGTTTTCGGTAAAATTAACATTTGTTTCATTCTATAAACTACTGACAACATTTCTCCCAAATTCCAAATAAAAATATTGTTATTTAGAGCATTTATTTGCAGAAAATGGCAACTGGTCAAAATACATTAAAAAAATGCAGTGTTGTCAGACCTCAAACAATGCAAAGAAAATAAGTTAATATTCATTTTTAAAGAACACAATACTAATGTTTTAACTCAGGTAAAGTTCAGAAATGTATATTTGGTGGAATAACCCTAGTTTTCAATCACAGCTTTCATGTGTCTTGGCATGCTCTCCACCAGTCTTTCACATTGATGTTGGGTGACTTTATGCCACTCCTGGCGCAAAAGTTCAAGCAGCTCGGCTTTGTTTGATGGCTTGTGACCATCCATCTTCCTCTTGATCACATTCCAGAGGTTTTCAATGGGGACAATTTAATTTAATTTGAAGTAACAGACACATCTAAACATAAACTGTTCAGAGGAGAATTGCTGCAAAGAAACCACTACTAAGGACACCAATATTAAGAAGAGACTTGCTCGGGCAAGAAACATGATCAATGGATGTTAGACCGGTGGAACTCTGTCCTTTGGTCTGATGAGTCCAAATTTGAGATTTTTGGTTCCAACCGCTGTGTCTTTGTGAGACGCAAAGTAGGTGAACGGATGATCTCTGCATGTGTAGTTTCCACCGTGAAGCATGGAGGAGGAGGTGTGATGGTGTGGGGTGCTTTGCTGGTGACACTGTCAGTGATTTATTTAGAATTCAAGGCACACTTAACCAGTATGGCTACCATAGCATTCTGCAGCGATACGCCATTCCATCTGGTTTGCGCTTAGTGGGACTATAATTTTTTTTTCTACAGGACAATGACCCAACACACCTGTGTAAGGGCTATTTGGCTAAGAAGGAGAGTGATGGAGTCCAGTATCAGATGACCTGGCCTCCACAATCACCTGACCTCCACCCAATTGAGATGGTTTGGGATGAGTTGGACCGCAGAGGGAATTGTAAAGCAGCCAACAAGTGCTCAGCATATGTGGGAACTCCTTCAAGACTGTTGGAAAATCATTCCAGGTGAAGCTGGTTGAGAGAATTAATATATTTTGATTTGTTTAACACTTTTTGGATACTACATGATTCCATATGTGTTATTTGATAGTTTTGATGTCTTCACTATTATTCTATAATGTAGAAAATAGTAAAAATAAAGACAAACCTTGAATGAGAAGGTGTGTCCAAACTTTTGACTAGTACTGTATATATCACTTTCTGTCCATCCCATCCTGTCATCTTCCTCCTGTCCTCCACTTTGTCTTCTCTTCTTCTCCTCTCCTGCCTTTGAGGAGTTGTGTTTGGAAGGTGGCCAGTTTAATACAGCTGGTTAGTTCTATATTTGCCCAAGCTTTCCAGTATATATTGGGCTGGGCTGATTCAGTTGGTTATTTTAAGTTTTTCAATAAGCGTACAGTAGATACACAATATGGTGGGCGCTGAAATGTGAAAGCAGTGAAAGAGATATAGGGATAGCAAATTGGAATTTCATATGTTTTATTATGTAGTAAAAAATTCAATTTTGTAGGGATTGGATGGTACATGTGATTCTAGTTGATATGCCACTGGTGGAGTGGAGTTATATGTCATCACAGATGGCAGCGATCGGTGCGTCCTTCAGTCTCTGGTCCTGAGGCAGTCATTAAGTTGAAATAACCAATGTCCTTTGAGATGAATCATTCCCGATTGAGTGTTTTAGTTATTCACATTTGTAGTTAGAGTCACATTTGTTTTAACAGGATTATAAGCTGTTGCCAGGAAACAGTGTGTGGGTGGGTGGGTGGGGGGGGGGTTAGAGGAAGAGGTAAGGAAGCTTCAGGATTTAGTGTTTTATTTACAGGGTCTACAAGCTGGGGATGTTGTTCAACATTTTGCCTCTCGTACCTTTAAAGTTCAGAGGCATCTTTTCCTACAGACTTATTTTTATTCATACCGCTTTGTTCTCTCTCTCTCTACTACCTCCAAGACATGTCAGTAGCGACAGCTAGGGGCTTAATGAAGTTATTTTGGGCCCTTTCCTACCATGTAGAAGGTAGCCCCATCAGTGTGTGATTCAATGTTTTCAATCTGTATGTTTACAACCTGATCTGTGTGTGTGTGTTTGTGTATGTGTGTGAGTGTGTGGCTGTGTGCTATCTGTTCAATTAGCTAAAGACTAATGGCTGCCACATGGGGAGAGAATGGCACTTTAGTTGTTGTTGTCTCTGGACAGTTTAAACATCAGAAAGTGCTCTGCTATCACGGCTCAGGCTAAGACCCAGATGCAGACACAGGAGGCGGATAGTACGAGTCTCAGAGTTTATTACAATACAAGGGGTATGCAATCGTTAGGTCAAGGAAGGCAGGTACAGGACGGCAGGCAGGATCAGGGTCAGGACAGGCAGAGAGGTCAGAACTGGGAAGACTAGAAAAAGCAAAAACTAGAGCACAGGAACCACGGGAACACGCTGGTAGGACTTGACGGCACAAGACGAACTGGCAACAAACAGAAAACGCAGGTATAAATAAACATGAAGTAATGGGAGACACCTGGTGGTGGTTGGAAACAATCACTAGACAGGTGAAACAGATCAGGGTGTGACAGCTGCATCTGGTCTGTTTTCTGTTATTAGTAAACACACATTCATAATTCATTCTTACAAACCTTTCCACTGTTAATTTTAAAGAAGTTTGTCATAATTTTGTTCATGTCAATATTTAATTGGATTACTCGACTCAGACACACACACACACCTTAGATACATACAAATACACATGACTGTTCTAATTGCATGAGCTAGGCCTTACGTTGCATGAAAAGCTAATTTGGGCACAGAGGAATGTGTGTGTGTGTAGCAGAGGAGCATAGGAAGGATGAGTTAATGAGAGAATTCAGTGGAACGTATTTGATGATGGTGACATTCACTTCCTGAAACCAAGCAAGGCATCCTCCATGGAGGAGAAACTTTGTATAAGGCTAAGCCATGGGTAATGCCTTCCCTCTCCTCCTCGTCTTCCTCTCAATTTCTCCTCTCCTACTACTCTACTCTTCCTTCCTTTGGATAGCACAACAACCAGCAATTAATCTGCTTACACACCCGGAAACACACAGCTCACTGGCGGATACAGGGAGGAGGGGACTAGGGGAAAAGGGGATGAGGGCAGGGACAGGGAGGAGATTGGGGGGGATATGTGTTAGTCAGCTGGAAGAAAAGGGGGAGAGTAGTCCCCAAATTAGCAGACGCGTCTCCCTTAAAGACCAGAGGAGAAAGAGAAACTGTCTTGGTTGTTTATTGCAAAGGGAATGCTTTCTGCCAGCCTGTTGTTTCAAACAGGAGAAAAGTTAGTCCAAATGAAAAAAGAAAACAGATGGGTTTCCCAAACAGAACACGAAAGAGAACAGCGGGCGACTGGTGTGTGTGTGTACGTGTGTTTCGGCCGGCTAGGTGGGATGCCTTTTAAGCAGGGCCTGGCATGGAGTCAGAGTGGCTCTTTAACACGAGTCCTGTTCAGTGTTCTGCTCCTGCCAAGGCCTAATATGATCAGTTAGCACGATGGCAGCACGATGGTGTAGCCGGGGGACAGCTAGCTTCCTTCCTCCTCTGGGTACATTGACTTCAAAACAAATCCTAGGAGGCTCATCGTTCCCACCCCCTTCCATAGACTTACACAGTAATTATGACAACTACCAGAGGAGGTCCTCCAGCCCATCAGAGCTCTTGCAACATGAACTTACATGTCCACCCAATCAAAGGATCAGAGAATTAATTTAGTACTGAAAGCATAAGCTACAGCTAGCTTGCACTGCAGTGTATAAAATGTGGTGAGTAGTTGACTCAAAGAGAGAGAAAAACAATAGTTTAACAGTTTTTAATAAATTAATATCTTCGGAAATGAAGGAGAAGCAAGAGAGAAATAGAGAGAGAGAAATTGTCATTTTTTTCTCACTTTCTTTCACCTTCAGTTTCACTTAACGTTACTTAGCTAGCAAATGCAGCTAGATAGTTTAGCCTACTGAAACACCCAGCTCAAACATAATGATGCTATGTTAGCTAGCTGGCTATGACTTCCAACATAACACTGGAACTCTTCCAAGTCAAAGTAATACCAAAAGCTTACCAATTGCCACCGGGACCCGCCAGTGTAACTGCTAACTGACTGTTCACTAATGTTTTTGCATGATTGTTGCGGGTTTACTAACGCGTTAGTTATATTAGCTATGCTGACTATGACATTACTTTAGCTAATATTGTGACAATGATGTAGGTTGTTTGTAGATGTTTCGCTTGGAGGTGACCAGATTTCTGAAATGAAAACCGGGGACATTTCCAGTTCGGCGGTCAATATATAATTAAAATATCCAATGTTATTATCTAAGAAATAAAAAAGGGGGAGAATTCTGGTTTCATGTATTTATTCTAACAGGCACACTGTGATAGAGAACACAACTATATTACAGAAACACTACAGACAAGACAGAACTGTCCGATCTGAACAGCCATTCAGTGGTCCTGGTAGTCTGGGTAGAATAAGAGCAGAAGAGAACATGAGCAAAATTGAAAAAATACAATAGTCTATGTGAAATACTTAACAACATAATAAAGAAATAAGATGCTGATGAGATTATATTATGTAGTTACCACTTATACCAACCTAATCTGTATATTTCTCAGAAGAATGTATCTTATTCAGTCTTTGGCCAGCTTCTCCATGAACTCCTGGCAGGGGAGGTTGAAGTTGGTCTTCACAATAAGCATGGCCTTGATGGTAGGAACAGTGAACCTATTTCTTGCTGCTGTTTCTGCTTTCAATTCAACAAAATCAAGCAGTTTTGTTTCCACAGATGTGTTGCCACTAGAGGTCGACCGATTAATCGGAATGGCCGTATTTTTGGACACCGATTTGGCAGATTTTTAAATGTATATATATATATATTTTTTTTACACCTTTATTAATCTTTATTTAACTAGGCAAGTCAGTTAAGAACACATTCTTATTTTCAATGACGGCCTAGGAACGGTGGGTTAACTGCCTCATTCAGGGGCAGAACGACTGATTTTTACCTTGTCAGCTCGGGGGATTCAATCTTGCAACCTTACAGTTAACTAGTCCAACGCTCTAACCACCTGATTACATTGCACTCCACGAGGAGACTGCCTGTTACGCGAATGCAGTAAGAAGCCAAGATAAGTTGCTAGCTAGCATTAAACTTATCTTATAAAAAACAATCAATCAATCATAATCACTAGTTAACTACACATGGTTGTGATATTACTAGTTTATCTAGCGTGTCCTGCGTTGCATATAATCGATGGGTGCGTATCGTTGCTCCAATGTGTACCTAACCATAAACATCAATGCCTTTCTTAAAATCAATACAAGAAGTATATATTTTAAACCTCATATTTAGCTAAAATAAATCCAGGTTAGCAGGCAATATTAACCAGGTGAAATTGTGTCACTTCTCTTGCGTTCATGCACGCAGATTCAGTGTATATGCAACAGTTTGGGCCGCCTAATTTTCCAGAATTTTATGTAATTATGACATAACATTGGAGGTTGTGCAATGTAACATATTTAGACTTATGGATGCCACCCGTTAGGTAAAATACGTAACGGTTCCATATTTCACTGAAAGAATAAACGTCTTGTTTTCGAATGATAGTTTCCGGATTCGACCATATAATGACCTAAGGCTCGTATTTCTGTGTGTATAATGTTATAACTAAGTCTATGATTTGATAGAGCAGTCTGACTGAGCGGTGGTAGGCAGCAGCATGCTGGTAAGCATTCAATCAAGCAGCACTTTCGTCGCGTTTGCCAGCAGCTCTTCGTTGTGCTTCAAGCATTGCGCTGTTTATGACTTCAAGCCTATCAACTCCCGAGATTAGGCTGGTGTAACCGATGTGAAATGGCTAGCTAGTTAGCGGGGTGCGCGCTAAAGCGTTTCAAACGTCACTCGCTCTGAGACTTAGAGTGGTTGTTCCCCTTGCTCTGCATGGGTAACGCTGCTTCGAGGGTGGCTGTTGTCGATGTGTTCCTGGTTCGAGCCCAGTAGGAGCGAGGAGAGGGACGGAAGCTATACTGTTACACTGGCAATACTAAAGTGCCTATAAGAACATCCAATAGTCAAAGGTTAATGAAATACAAATGATATAGAGAGAAATAGTCCTATAATTCCTATAATAACTACAACCTAAAACTTCTTACCTGGGAATATTGAAGACTCATGTTAAAAGGAACCAACCAAGGCTTTCATATGTTCTCATGTTCTGAGCAAGGAACTTAAACGTTAGCTTTCTTACATGGCACATATTGCACTTTTACTTTCTTCTCCAACACTTTGTTTTTAAATTATTTAAACCAAATTGAACATGTTTCATTATTTATTTGAGGCTAAATAGATTTTATTGATGTATTATATTKAGTTAAAATAAGTGTTCATTCAGTATTGTTGTAATTGTCATTACAAATACATTTAAAAAAATCGGGCCGATTAATCGGTATCGTCTTTTTTTGGTCCTCCAATAATCGGTATCGGTATCGGCGTTGAAAAATCATAATCGGTCGACCTCTAGTTGCCACCATATATCTTACAATATCTGACTACTATTGGCAGCAGCTTTACATGTTCATGATTGGACGCATCAATGGACAGGGATACAAATTCAACCTGGTCAAGGTCCTGTGTTACCAAAGTAGTTGCCCATGGTTCTAACACGTTACTCACTGTGGCGTCACATTTTGTCCTAGCACATGTAAACTTCAGCTCATAAAGCTTCCGTGTCAGTTGTGCTGTGCAGTCCATAGATCTGTAAATATGATCTGTAAATATGATTGTGTCGCATAGTGTGGTATGCAAAGACACCCTACTGCACAGCTAAATCATATTCTTCTTGGGAAGGCTCTACCTTCTTGAAGAATGTGGTGACAGAGGGCATACCAACACGGGCAATCAGAGAGGCTTTATGCTTTTTCGTCTGCTGATGTTCTATCACTGCCGTTCTTCTCCGGCTGCCAATTGAAAAAGAGGAATTACAAAGGGTGCAGTTAACCATTCTATCGTCTTGACCTGAGCGTATAAATGGAAATTCTCTCATCATATTGTCATTAAAATGGCATTACCGTTTCTTGGAAAGAGCCATTGTACCTCCTCTGTCTGCTCTTCTTCACTCTCCTTGTGTCACTCTTCTTACTCTCAACTTTTTCTTCTCCTCCAATCGTCTTCCTGATCTTTCTTCCTTTCCTTCTCTTTACCTTTCCACCTCACTCTTCCACACTCCTCGCTTCACTCTTTTTACTCCCTTCATTTTCCCTTCTTCTTCTCCAATATTTAATAATAAATAGTACACTATTAGATAAAATACTTTGGTTAACAGATTCCCATTGCTTGCCTCATTTTTGTCTTTTATCTCAAAAGCATTGTTTGGAATAATAAATTGGCAGGCTAATCATATCTTTACCTTTCCTCCTCTATCTCACTCTTCTTCCTATCCAGTCTTCCTCCTCTTCACTCTAACAGAAAACATTATGCTAATGTTATCAATGAAAATTTTGAAATATATTTTCACACTACTTATAATGCCAAACCATTAACATTGTAATCTACATATAAATATTCTCATAATTGTGCATTCATTTAATATAATCATATTTTCAAAATAGCCCGTCCACTGCATGTTTACATGTGAACGTTTTTTAACCTAGTTACCATGACAGTAGCTGGCTAACCGAGCTAGATAACTTAGTCGACATAGCTAACGTTAGCTACCATAACCTATTTAAAACCTTATAAAGCAGAGCATCTATCTATATAATAAGTTGTGACATAACATCATTAGCTAGTATCTCAAACGAGTGTAACTTACCTGGCTTGAAAATACGTTTGTGGTGATGTTATGGATTCACTTGACACTTGCTAGCTTCTGGCCGGGTTTTCCACAGCAGTTTTCTCTAAAACTAGCGCGAGCAAGTAGTTAGAAGAAGAAGAAGAGTGAATGAAGCTGATATAGCTAGCAGCCCCCTCTGCTGGACAAAACAAGCACAACGCGATTGAGACGTCAACCGGTAGACTCTGCTGCCCGGTCTTTCTTGCCACGGAAAATATTATTTCACTTTGCAGTCTGTTTTTAACGCACAGTTAAAAACGGGGACATTTACGGGGACAGCTCCAGCCGGGGACAGGCCACTAAAAACGGGGACTGTCCCCGGAAAATGTGGACGTCTGATCACCCTAAGTAGTAGCCTAAACAGCTGTGTGAATGGAATATGAATGACAGTCATCCAATATGCTGTAATAGAAGGCCAAAACGTTTCCTCATCTTATACGGCACTGACCACCACTGCTGTGCACAATATGTCATGTTATGTATTGTCCGTTATTTGGGCATAGTAGATATGCAGCATTTAGCGATTGTGTTTCATGTAGGACCATTGTGTTCTCGGTTATTATGTAGCTGCTGGCTTTAAAGCCTGTGGTTGATATGATTAGAGCTGAGAGAGGGTACTATGAATTGGGATGATGAGCTTGACAGGGTGGTAAAGGTCACCTTCACTCACTGTCTGGCTGAGAGCCCCCCCATGCACACACGCACCCTCCCCGCCATCCCCATCAGCTGTGATGGTGCCACGACCTCCCTACTCTGGCACCACCGCCACCGCCTGTCATCTCAGCCCTATTTCAGTGACCTGTAGCTGGCCTGCTATTTTCACACCACAGGGCTAATGGGGCCAAATGACCATGGCTCTTTCCCAAATGGCATCCTATTCCCTATGAGCCCTGGTCAAAAGTAGTGCACTATATAGGGTGCCATTTGGGATGCAACCCATTGATTCCCCAGGGGGAAATGAACAGGAGGACAAAAGAGTTACAGCCAGACCTGGTCATGGGGCTCCTACACTCAGCCAGACCCTGTCGCCATGCTGCAATACCACCTAGACTACCACTATTACATGTTATTTGAACAGAAAATATGGCTTTTAGCTGGTCGAAGTCTACAGTTTTTTGATGTAGGCATTTAATAGTCTGCCTGTGATGATGTCATGTGAGTGCCCATAGTGGCAGTGCTGCTGTTGTCCCTCTAATAGAGCTCATTATTCATTGTGTCTTTGAGAACAATTTTCTCTTACACTTCCCAAAGAAAACAGTAAAGCTACGAGGTATGGATTTTCTTTGTCATTTCATTGATCCCCTCAAAAAAGTGGTACCAAAACAAAAACAAACTCAGAAATGTTCCTTTTTTCAGTTATTTACTGTATGTACACTACATGGCCAAAAGTATGTGGACACCTGCTTGACGAACATCTCATTCCATTATCATGGGCATTCATATGGAGTTGGTCCCCCCTTTGCTGCGATAACAGCCTTCACTCTTCTTCTGGGAAGGCTTTCTGCTAGATGTTGGAACATTGCTGTGGGGACTTGCTTCCATTCAGCCACAAGAACATTACTGATGTTGGGTGATTAGGCCTGGCTCGCAGTCGGCGTTCCAATTCCTCCCAAAGGTGTACGATGGGGTTGAGGTCAGGGCTCTGTGCAGGCCAGCCAAGTTCTTCCACACTGATCTCAACAAATAATTTCTGTTTGGACCTCACTTTGTGCACAGGGGCCTTGTCATCCCCAAACTGTTGCTACAAAGTTGGAAGCACAGAGTCATCTAGAATCTCATTGTATGCTGTGGCGTTAAGAATTCCCTTCACTGGAACTAGAGCCTAGCCCGAACCATGAAAAACAGCCCCAGACCATTATTCCTTCTCCACCAAAATGTACAGTTGGCACTAGGCATTGGGGCAGGTAGCCAGATTAGTCCGTCAGACTGCCTGATGGTAAAGCGTGATTCATCACTCCAGAGAACGCGTGTCCACTGCTCCAGAGTCCACTCCAGCCAGCGCTTGGCATTGCGCATGGTGATCTTAGGCTTGTTTGCGGCTGCTCTGCCATGGTAACCCATTTTATTTTATTTTTATTTTTTTATTTCACCTTTATTTAACCAGGTAGGCTAGTTGAGAACAAGTTCTCATTTGCAACTGCGACCTGGCCAAGATAAAGCATAGCAGTGTGAACAGACAACAACACAGAGTTACACATGGAGTAAACAATAAACAAGTCAATAACATGGTAGAAAAAAGAGAATCTGAAGCTCCCGACTAACAGTTCTTGTTCTAACGTTGCTTCCAGAGGCAGTTTGGGACTTGGGAGTGAGTGTTGCAACCGAGGATTTGTATGCCCTACGCACTTCAGCACTTGGCGGTCCCGTTCTGGGATCTTGTATGGTCTACCACTTCGCGGCTGAGCCGTTGTTTCCACTTCACAATAACAGCACTTACAGTTGACCGGGGCAGCTCTTCAGTAATGCCAATGTTTGTCTATGGAGATTGAATGGCTGTGTGCTCGATTTTATACACCTTTCAGCAGCGGGTGGGGCTGAAATAGCCGAATGCACAAATTTGAAGGGGTGTCCACATACTTTTGTATATAGAGTGTATATTCTTCTAGCTTGAATAGCAGGACAATATACTTTGACCCACAAAGACTGTTTGAGTTTTAAGTTGGTTGAACGCAATGGTAAATTATTTCTCCACTATTGATGCCTTCTATCACCACTTCCCCTCTCTTTCTTTCCCCTACAGCTGGCTGTACCTTTGACGAGGACTCCGACCCTGGGCTGTGTGAGTACAAGCAGGGACAGGAGGACGACTTTGACTGGCAGCTGATGAGGACATACAACTGGCCACACACCTCCCCAGACCTGCTGCGAGGTAAATCTCAACGCTGTTCCAATGTGGTTTATAAGCTTAGGTCTTCATCTTCATATATTTCTGATTAATTTAATTCTGATGTACTTTTTAGCAAAGGATCCCAGAAACTCGATCCCCTTGTCCAAATGCACACTTCACAGTGCCACAGCCATACTCTTTGTTATGGATTATTGTGACAGTTGGACTATGTTGTTTGAGCCTAGGGCTGTGGCGGTCATGACATTTTGTCAGCTGGTTATTGTCATGCAAAAGGCTGCCGGTCTCATGGTAAATGACTATTAACATAAACAACTTCAGCATCTCCAGGCCACGTATACAAGCTGCTGATGTGCCTTTGGAACATCTACATTTAAAAGTCTAATAAATCAATCTGATATACACCATCACAATAAATACATGATTTATTTTAGTCATGACAGGAAAAGGAGCAACACCATTAAAAGTCAGGTCTAAAGTAACGAATGATTAAGTGCGCATATAAAGTGGCTATGTTGAGCGTAAAAGTGATCATTTGAAACAGGTCCTAAAAGCTAGATTTAGAGTTATTTGGCAGCTTTAGTTGTGAACGATACAAAACATTAGAATGTCTTAGAAATCTAAATATGGGCTGCATGGTGCAACTATTGGCTACTGTTGTGCTCTGTTCCTTGCCTCAGGCTGCACAGCTGTTCTCTCATCAAGTGATCCTATTTTCACCCATCAGACTATTCTCAATGTAATCTTGTCTTTACTAATATATCAAATTCATTTTAGAATGGCCCATTATCAAATGGGCAGGAACAGGAGTAGAGGAAAAAATACATACTCGAATAGCGAATGGAAGCTGCTCACTTTCCTGAAGTCCTTTTTTCAATTATGCTAGATAGGCTACTTGGGTTTTACAGCAGAGCTGTGCTTAATATGAGCAGCTACTGAAATAAATATAACAACACTTATTTCACTTCATGCATCAAGCACTGTTTGAGGAACTGCTCGATAGGTGGAATTCCGCAAAAACTGTATGGCATGGGCTCGCCAACCTTGTTCCTCCACCTACCCAGTGCTTCATTTGGGTGAAATCTGTTAGGGAAAATCCATAGTAACATGTTTTCGCAACAAAATATATTTCACTAAACTGTTGTCAGCCTGTCTGTGCGCTCAAGAACTGAATAAAGGAAAGGTAATGTGTCAGCCTATTAATGCCCAATTACTAGACTATTCAAAATCATATACAAATTCACTATAATTGTAAGCTAACTGTAAGCCGCCCTGCACAATCAATGAACCAACAGCATCACTTACACTTGTGGATATACATTTTGGAGCATAATATCATTCTATTTTTATTTTTATTTCACCTTTATTTAACCAGGTAGTCCAGTTGAGAACAAGTTCTCATTTACAACTGCGACCTGGCCAAGATAAAGCAAAGCAGTGCGACAAAAACAACAACACAGAGTTACACATAAACAAACGTACAATCAATAACACAATAGAAAATCTATGTACAGTGTGTGCAAATGTAGAAGAGTAGGGAGGTAGGGCAATAAATAGTCCATAGAGGCAAAATAATTACAATTTAGCATTAACACTGGAGTGATAGATGTGCAGATGATGATGTGCAAGTAGAGATACTGGGGTGCAAAAAAGCAAGAGGATAAGTAACAATATGGGGATGAGGTAGTTGGGTGTGCTATTTACAGATTGGCTGTGTACAGGTACAGTGATCGGTAAGCTGCTCTGACAGCTGATGCTTAAAGTTAGAGAAGGAGATATAAGACTTCAACTTCAGTGATTTTTGCAATTCATTCCAGTCATTGGCAGCAGAGAACTGGAAGGAAAGGCGGCCAAAGGTAGTGTTGGCTTTGGGGATGACCAGTGAAATATACTTGCTGGAGCGCGTGCTACGGGTGGGTGTTGCTATGGTACCAGTGAGCTGAGATTAAGCGGGGCTTTTCCTAGCAGAGACTTATAGATGACCTGGAGCCAGTGGGATTGGTGACGAATATGTAGTGAGGGCCAGCCAACGAGAGCATACAGGTCGCAGTGGTGGGTAGTATATGGGGATTTGGTGACAAAACGGATGGCACTGTGATAGACTACATCCAGTTTGCTGAGTAGAGTGTTGGAGGCTATTTTGTAAATGACATCGCCAAAGTCAAGGATCAGTAGGATAGTCAGTTTTACGAGGGTATGTTGGGCAGCATGAGTGAAGGAGGCTTTGTTGCAAAATAGGAAGCCGATTCTCGATTTAATTTTGTATTGGAGATGCTTAATGTGAGTCTGGAAGGAGAGTTTACAGTCTAAGCAGACACCTAGGTATTTGTAGTTGTCAACATATTCTAAGTAAGAACCGTCCAGAGTAGTGATGCTAGTCGGGCGGGTGGGTGCGGCCAGCAATCGGTTGAAGGGCATGCACTTAGTTTTACTAGCATTTAAAAGCAGTTAGAGGCCACGGAAGGATTGTTGTATGGCATTGAAGCTTGTTTGGAGGTTTGTTAGCACAGTGTCGAAAGAAGGGCCAGATGTATACAGAATGGCGTCGTCTGCGTAAAGGTGGATCAGAGAATCACCAGCAGCAAGAGCGACATCATTGATATTTACAGAGAAAAGAGTCGGCCCGAGAATTGAACCCTGTGGCACCCCCACAGAGACTTCCAGAGGTACTGACAACAAGCCCTCCAACAGGCCCTCCGTAATCCAGTCCATCCAGTATGCATAATAATACAGTCCACACTCAAAGGGGATTACACGCATTTGTTAACATTTTGAGTATAGGCTAATTTTGTTTCAGGCTTGGATTGTTTAAGGCTTTGATTGAGCCTAATTTAGTTTGCTAGCTAGGTTTTGAAACAGGAGGGAAATAGAACTGTTGATTTGAGCCTACTGTAGGTAAGTATGCTATCTGGTTTACTATTTGGTATTACATGTAGCTGTTAGTATGCTATCTGTTGTACTGTTGATTAGAGCCTAAGTTAGTATGATAGATGTTGTTCTGTTGATTAGAGCCTAAGTTAGTATGATAGATGTTGTACTGTTAATTTGAGCGTACGTTAGTATGATAGATGTTGTACTGTTAATTTGAGCGTACGTTAGTATGCTAGCTAGGTTTTGAAACAACAGGGGGTTCGTGCCACCTTAATTGGAGAGGACGGGCTCATAGTAATGGCTGGAAGGGAATAAATGGAATGGTATCAGACGGATCAACCACATAATTTCCATGGGATCTATGGAATGGTATCAAATACATCAACAACATGTTTTCCATGTGTTTGATACCATTCTAGTCACTCCATTCCAGCAATTATTATGAGCTGTTCTCCCCTCAGCAGCCTGCTGTGTTTGAATCAGGAAAACAGGAAAACAGGCCCAACATTTCCATTAGCTCAGAGTCTGTTTCCATCATCCCCACACCGCCAGGTGGTCTCTCTGCATGTGATCTATCGCTGTGAGTTAGTCATGCTTCAACAGGGGGGCCAAGCCTCATTCCACACACACACACGCACACACACACACACACACACACACGTTTGTTTTACTATCTTGTGGGGACCAAAGAACTGATTCCCATTCAAAATCCTATTTTCCCTAAACCTTAACCGTAACCCTAACCTTAACTCCAAACCCTAAATCTAAACCTAACTCCTACACCCAACCCCAACCCTAATTCTAACACAAACCCTAATTATAACCATAAACCAAACCAAACCCCTAAGCCTAAAATAGCCTTTTTCGTTGTACAGACTGGTGAAACATCCCCACTTGTCCGTGGACTTCTTGTCCCCAAAAGGATTGTAAAACCAAACACACACACACACACGCACGCACGCTCTGGGGCCCTTACCTTATTACGTGCACATATTTGTTGCGAACATACAATATGCATGTTTATTTAAAGCTTCCTGCCACTGTAGCGGGAAATGGTGTATGAGCTTCTCCATGCCTCAGAGAAACTGTCCATGTGCGTGCTCCACATGTTATAATGGGATAGTTGTTTGTGTGTCGACGTAGGAAATGGGCCCTGCTGCATAATGCATCTGCTGTGTTATTAAACACTGTTTCCGCTGTTTTGGGCACATACACACACCTCTCTCTGCTCCGGAGGCAGAACGGGTTTCGTTAACAAAATCCCTCCGTAGGATTGGCTGATTGGACATGGGTCACCGCTGATTGGGTCACAGTGCTGATTACACTTCCTGGTCTTCCTCAGGGGCCAGTACTAGTAAAAACAGAAACATTTTTACGTTCCTTTTTTATCTAATTTGTATTATTTTCATCTGTTAGAGGTCTTCCGATGGGTTAAATGTGGAATTGAAGTGGAGTGTGTGCGTGTGTGTCTTTAAAACGTTGAAGTGGGCTGCTTCATGTTATGTCTTTGTTCATCATCACAGACACTTTCTCTCTCTGGGATGAGAAATAAAGACTATATGAAATGAACTACTCTGTTGAGGGTTCTCCATGCTAAGTACCTATTGTGGGGGCTACTTGAGGCAGCAGCTAACAATCCACAGCGCACAGGCTAAGATCACTTGATAGACAGACGACATTTTAGGCAATTATTCAAGCTGCTTTGTGAGAGTGTATTTATTTATACATTTTATATGTAACAGTTGGTATCCATTTCTGAATTTAAAAAGATATGTATGTCATTCATTGTGGCCTTTTACTGGCATTAAAATAACACAAATTATCAAGTGATATTTTTTATGTTTTCTCTGTGAGAAAATTCAACCCATTCGTGGTTGGTGTCTTTCATGAAAAGATCAAAATAGTATTTCTTTTCAAATATATCAACATATCAACACTGCATCTATAGCCTTAACCATTGGGGATGTAGTTTTTATGGTACTGTAAATGCTACAGCACATCTCTAACCCAAGAACTTTCCAAGGGTTTGAATTCCTCCAGAGCCGCTTATTAAAGAGACTCTTATTGAGACAACAGCTTAGTTTATCTACCGGACACTGCTGCAGATGAATAATATAGATCACAGACCCAGAGACCACCAGCACACCAATGATGTGGAAACACTGCAGATATGGAGAGGGAGGGAGAGAGAGAATGAGAGGGAGAGAGCAAATGAGAGGGAGATAGAGAGAGAACGAGGGGGTGGTAGAGAGAGAGAAGGGCGGGAGAGAGAGAAGGGCGGGAATGAGAAAAGGGGTGGGAGAGAGAGAAAAGGGTGAGAGAGAGAGAGAAAAGGGTGAGAGAGAGAGAAAAGAGGGAGGGAGGGAGGGAGAGAGGAAGCAAGACTATAGTTGAGGAGTATAGGGGACATTACTGTCCCCTCCATACCACTCTTCAGAGGCGTCATACCCATTAAAACTGAGGATTTCTGCATCAATTGTTTGGATAAAAATATACAACATAATGTATACTGAGCAAAAAATATAAACGCAACATGCAACAATTTCAATGATTTTACTGAGTTACTGTTCATATAAGGAAATCAGTCAATTGAAATAAGTTAATTAGGCCCTAATCTATGGATTTCACATTACTGGGCAGGGGCGCAGCCGTGGGCCTGCGAGGGCATAAGCCCACCCACATGGGAGCCAGGCCCAGCCAATCAGAATTCATTTTTTCTCCACAAAGGGCTTTATTACAGACAGAAATACTCCTCAGTTTCATCAGCTGTCTGCGTGACTGGTCTCAGACGATCCCGCATGGGAAGAAGCCGGATGTGGAGGTCCTGGGCTGGCTTGGTTACTGGCTTGGTTTGTACAGTGCGTGAGTGCAGAGTTGGATGGTGAGGCGTGCATTGCATGACGTGCAATTTTGTGCTGTTTTTATCAGAATAAATCTCCATGACTGGTGCTACAAGTGGGAGTTTGTGTCGATGATTGATTTTACACAATGCAAGAAGAGTACTGTTACACGGACACCTTAAGCTGTGTGTGTGTGTCTGTCGTGCTGCAGAAGTCACTGCAGCCCTTGTTCAACATGCACTCTACTCACTACTCAACAAAGTGGTGGTGAGGGGCTGGCGAGGATCTTTGTCAAGAACATTCCTCTGTGTTCAAACGAAACGCGACACTGATCTCTCAGCAGCACGGGGCGACATTACCCGGGCTTTCTCCCCCATCCTCCCCTTCTCTTCCCGCCCCTCCGTAGCAGCAGACTGAAGACAGGACGTTCCATGCACTTCACCGGCTTTGATGATCACTGACTTCAGAGTACAAAAACTACCTAGAGGTAGCAGAATGGCTCTCTGCATTTAAATGGCACATTACCAGAGTGCTATTACTCCCTGTTTGAACATAACATGACTCCTTGCCTCATTTGTATCCCCGTGTTCCACGGCTAGGTCGTCTTTGAAGTATAGGTGTAGTAAAGTTTGTCCCAAATGTCACCCTATTCCCTATATAGTGCACTCCTTTTGATCAGAGCCCTATGAGTAGTGCACATCAAAGGGAATCAGTTGCCATTTGGGACACAAGCTCAGACAAGCGTGTTCAGATGTTTTTTTCATTGCCTAGTACTCTAAAGGCATCTCCTGCTTTGCTTTGTGTTGTTGTGGGACGTTTAATGAGTAAATGTACCAATCCTAATAGGGTCTTAATTTACTCTAATAACAGGATTTAATGAGCAGTATTAGGATGTTAAGGAACATTTTATGTTTTTTCTGCTTGACAATTTATTTTTATGTTTAGTGCCCACACTGGCTGCAGAGGATATATTTTTTAATTAGGCTATTACTTGTTATTTCCATGTTTTCCCCTTGTATAGCATGTAGCGCCCAAAACTGCTGGCAAAATATTATGCGGTAAAAAATTATAATATTGCGTAGTCAATTACATCCAACCTGTTTGAGTAGAATAATTCTCTTTTTGTTTTCAGAGGATGTGGAAGAGTTTTACTGGTCAGTCTGATCAGAATCTTCTGAGAGGGTTGGAGGAGGAGAGGATTTTTCACATAAGACAGTGTTTTACTCTCTGGGGAGAGTCGAGGGTGGGCGAAGACATTTACCTTGTGTCTGTGGTCTCTGTATATCTGGACTGCTTCAGTAAGTCCTAATTAAACTAGGACCAGAGCATGAACTGAAGAAGGGAAGAAATGGAAATGAAAAAGATAAAAAAGAGAGGGAGGAGAGGACAACACGGAGGGGACGTGTGCAAAGAGACTAGGGAACTAGACATAGTGCAAACACTTTTGGAGATTGGAGACAGATTGAGAGATAGATATGGCTGGGGAGTTGAGACCTCTTCCTGTTAGAAATTTAAGAGAAGTTGTCATGTGGAACTCAAAAGAAGACTCAATTCTAAACCGTCAAAAGCACATTGAATGATAAACACTGGAAACAAATAACTGAAATGGTCAGTGTTCATCAGGGGAAAGAAGATTACAAAATAAACGGTAATGTTAGTTAGGATTTTTATTATTGAATTTAGTATCTATTTTTAAGGATTGTCTAAATGTAGCTGGGCATTCTGCATAATTCAGTCTTGTCGACTGTGAGCATGAATTAAATAAATCAAATCAAAAGAACAAAGCCAGTACCCCCAAACTTTCACCTCTCCCAGTCTCTCTAGGATAATCTGAAATTGGACCTGAACCATGAAAATTCTCAATTGTTCCTTATTTGACAAGTTCATAAAAATTCAGTTTCATGCCCAATGAACACAACCCAGAAATGGCACCGAACCAGGCCCATTCTCCTATTACAAAAGGGGAACAAAGAATCTGTTCTGTTCAATCATTTACCTGTCTCCTCCTGCAATACTACGGATGGCACAGCATAGGATGATTGGCTTATGTGGAGGACACAGCAGGAGTTGATTGGTTTATTGTCCTGCTGAGCTCAGTGATTACCACTGGAGACTGACTCTGATTCTGTATTGCGTCTGAAGAACAGAACACATTCTCGCCATTCATTGGAACCAGATCATTCAATATGCAGAATGTGAATGCGTTGTAATATACTGCTTCAGTCTGCTTTGGATCAAGTTGAAACATGACCGAAAACGGACTCTAAGAAAATGAACCACCTTGTTTTCTTCTTCTCTGCTGCGGCATTTACAGCCTAAGCAGGAGGACCAACCAAAGGAGTCAACAGAGAGACTCTTTCATAGTCTCTCTTTTCCCCCTGGTCATGATCGAACCCTAGCATTGTGTAACTAGTTACACTGAGATAATTGAGGGACCAGGTCCTCTATAATTAACCTTACTGTAATTATTTTAATGAGTGTCCTATGAAGGGAAGCTTTTGTGAGATGGTGTGGTACTGTCATTAAGGGGGAAGTAACAGCATTCTCTCAAGGCTCGCACACATCGTACCAAATGTGGATTTAGTGTTCATCTGCCGATCATTCAGCGTGTTGTATTTTAGGGAGCACCTGCTGTAGACGTCTGACTTCTGACATTTATTCACACAATTCTACATGTAAAATCTCGGCCTGCAAACTACATTATTAGCCCAGATTTTTTTGTGTGTTATTACATACAGCCGGGAAGAACTTTTGGATATCAGAGCCACGGTAACTCACCAGCATTACCAGCATTACGATCAGGAATACAACTTTCCCGAATCGGATCCTTTGTTGGTACCCTACAGGGCAATTTAACTGATTGCAGAGGCTGATCCAAAATTCTGGTTGTAGTCACAGGAAGAGGTATTTGGAGTGGACTTCTAGTCCGACTCAGGAGGCACGCACACCACCCACCGCTTCCGAGTATATTACTCGCTAATGTTCAGTCTCTGGATAATAAAGTTCACGAGCTCAGGGTGAGGATTTCCTTCCGGAGAGACATCAGGGACTGTGACATCCTCTGTTTCACGGAAACATGGCTCTATCGGGATATTCTGTCTGAGTCAGTACAGCCAGTTGGGTTCTCAGTTCATTGCGCAGACAGGAATAAATATCTCTCCGGGAAGAAGGGCGGGGGTGTATGTTTCATGATTAACTACTCATGGTGTGATTGGGATAACATACAGGAACTCAAGTCCTTATGTTCACCCGACCTAGAATACCTCACAGTCAAATGCCGACCGTATTACCTCCCAGAGAATTCTCTTTGGTTGTAGTCACAGCCGTGTATATTCCCCCTCAAGCCAATACCACGACGGCACTCAAATAACTTCACTGTAATTTATGCCAGCTGGAAAACACATATCCTGAGGCCGCATTTATTGTACTTAGGGATTTTAACCTCTTGAAGCTAGGGGGCAGAATTTTTATGTTTGGAAGAATAACGTTCCCAATGTAAGCTGCCTATTTCTCAGGTCCAGATGCTAGAATATGCATATAATTGACAGAGTAGGATAGAAACCACTCTAAAGTTTCCAAAACTGTCAAAATATTGTCTGTGAGTATAACAGAACTGATTTTGCAGGCGAAAACCTGAGGAAATCCAACCCGGAAGTGCCTTTTATTTTGAAAAATCACTGTTCCATTGCCTGCCTTTCGTCCATTTAAAGGGATATCAACCAGATTCCTTTTCCCATGGCTTCCTCAGGGTGTGAACAGTCTTTAGACACAGTTTCAAGCTTTTATTCTGAAAAATGAGCGATATTTATCAAATCGCGTCATTGGATAGCTGATTGTCCTTCCATTAGTTAAAGCGTGCGAAAGTTGTAGCTCGACATTTTCTTTATCTCTGTTATTGAATAGTCCGGTTGAAATATGATCAATTATTTATCTTAAAAACAACCTGAGGATTGATTATTAAAAATGTTTGACATGTTTCTACGAACTTTATGGATACTATTTGGAATTTTCATCAAACCTTGCTGACCTGCCTAAGGCTGTGGAATAGTGAACAAAACGCGCCAAACAAATTGAGTTTTTTTTATATAAAAATAATCTTTATCGAACAAAAGGAACATTTATTGTGTAACTGGGAGTCTCGTGAGTGCAAACATCCGAAGATCATCAAAGGTAAGCAATTCATTTTATTGCTTTTCTGACTTTCATGACCAATCTACATTGCTGCTAGGTGTTCGTAATGTTTTGTCTAGTGATCGATAAACTCACACAAACGCTTGGATTGCTTTCGCTGTAAAGCATATTTTCCAAATCTGACACGACAGGTGGATTAACAACAAGCTAAGCTGTGTTTTGCTATATTGCACTTGTGATTTCATGAATATAAATATTTTTAGCAATTTCTATTTTATTTGGCGCTCTGCAATTAGGGTGAAAATGATGAAAATGATCCCGCTAAAGGGATCCGTGCGTCAAGAAGTTTTAACAAAGCAAATTTGAGGAAAACGCTACCGAAGTTCTATCAACACATTGACTGTAGTACTCACGCTGCTAAAACACTCAACCACTGTTACTCCAACTTCCGGGATGCCTACAAGGCCCTCCCTCGCCCTCCCTTCGGCAAATCTGATCACGACTCCATTTTTCTCCTCCCTTCCTATAGGTAGAAACTCAAACAGGAAGTACCCGTGGAGTCGCAATTCAATGGCTCAGACACCATAGACGAATGTGGCAGGGTCTACAGACAATCACAGACTACAAAGGGAAAATGACGTCTTGCTTCCGGACAAGCTAAACACCTTTTCCCGTTTTGAGGATAACACAGTGCCACCGACACGGCAAGAGCTGTGGGCTCTCCTTCTCCGTGGCCACTGTGAGTAAGACATTTAAGCGTGTTAACCCTCGCAAGGCTGCTGGCCCAGACGGCATCCTTAACCGTGTCCTCAAAGGATGCGCAGACCAGCTAGCTGGAGAGTGTATGGACATATTCAATCTATCCCTATCCCAGTCAGCTGTCCCCACATGCTTCAAGATGTCAACTATTGTTCCCTGTACGCAAGAAATCGAAGGTAAATGAACTAAATGACTATCGCCCCGTAGCACTCACTTCTGTCATCATGAAGTGCTTTGAGATACTAGTCAAGGATCATATCACCTCTATCTTACCTGACACACTAGACCCACTTTAATTTTCTTACTGCCTCAATAGATCCACAGACTATGCAATCGCCATCGCTCTTCACACTGCACTATCCAATTTGGATGAGGAATACTTATGTAAAAAGGCTGTTCATTGACTAAAGTTTAGCATTCAACTCCATAGTACCCTCCAAGCTCATCACTAAGCTCGGGCCCTAGGTCTGAACCCCGCCCTGTGCAACTGGGTCCTGGACTTCCTGACGGGCCACGCCCAGAAGGTGAAGGTAGGAAATAACACCTCCACTTCGCTGATCCTCAACACAAGGGCCCCACAAGGGTGCTTGCTCAGCCCCCTCCTCCCTGTTCACCCATGACTGTGTGGTCACGCACGCCTCCAACTCAATCATGAAGTTTGCAGACGACACAACAGTTGTAGGCCTGAATACCAACAATGACGAGACAGCCTACAGGGAGGAGGTGTGGGCCCTGGGAGTGGGGTGCCAGGAAAATAACTTCTCACCCACGTCAACAAAACAAAGGAGCTGATTGTGAACTTCAGGAAACAGCAGAGGGAGCACACCCCTATCCACATCAACGGGAAGGCAGTGGAGAAGGTGGAAAGCTTCATGTTCCTCAGCATACACATCACTGACAAATGGAAATGATCCACCCACACAGTGTGGTGAAGAAGGCGCAACAGCACCTCTTCAACCTCAGGAGGCTGAAGAAATTTGGCTTGGCACCTAAAACCCTCACACACTTTTACAGATGCACAAATGAGAGCAGCTTGTCGGCCTGTATCACTGCCTGGTACGGCAACTGCACCGCCCTCAACCGCAGGGCACTCCAGAGGGTGGTGCGGTCTGCCCAACGCATCCCCGGGGGCAAACTACCTGCCCTCCAGGACACCTAATGCACCTGAAGACCAAAAAGATCATCAAGGACAATAACCACCTATCATCCAGAAGGCGAGGCCAGTGCAGGTGCATCAAAGCTGGTACCGAGAGACTGTATGAAACAGCTTCTATCTCAAGGCCATCAGACTGTTACGTAGCCATCAGTAGCACATTAGAGGCTGCTGCCCTATATACATAGACTTGAAATCACTGGCCACTTTAATAATGGAACATTGGTCACTTTAAAAATAATGTTTATATATCTTGCATTACTCATCTTATATGTATATACTGTACTCTATTCTATTCTACTGTATCTTAGTCTATGCCGCTCCGACATTGTTCGCCCAAATATTTATATGTTCCATCCCTTTACTTTGGATTTGTGTGTATTGTTGTGAAATTGTTAGATATTACTTGTTAGATGTTACTACACTGTTGGAGCTAGAAACACAAGCATTTCGTTACACCTGTAATAACGTCTACTAAACACGCGTATGTGACTAATACAATTTGATTTGATTTGATTTGGTGTGTCTGATTCCTCAGTAGAATAGTAGACCTTATTCTGACTACATAACAGTGAAGGTCCATTTTCATTTTCAACTGACATAAACAGATGTTTGATTGACACAGCCACATGGAGTAGGGAGAGGACGCATTTTTAAGATAGAGCTGTTGTCATAGAAACTGCAATTAGAGTACTGGACATTTTGAGTATGAGTGAGTGCGCTCCATGCACCTGCTCATCACCGCTAATTAAGCGTGTGTGCGCGTGTGTGTGTGGCAGGTAGCACAGCGGTTAAGAGCGTTGGGCCAACCAAAAGGTCACTGGTTCGCAATCCCCGAGCTGACTAGGTGAAAAGTATGTCACTGTGCCAGTGAGCAAGATACTTAACCATAATTGCCCTATAAGTCGCTCTGGATAAGAGCATCTGCTAAATGACTAAAATGTAAATGTGTGTGTGCTCCAAATGGTGACATTGTCTCTTCGTTACTTTAGCCTCAACCTCCTGCTGATGTGATGGAACTCCTGAGTAATTATGCTAAACAACGACAGAGTACACGCAAGCATGCACACACACCCCTGAGTCATAATACTGAACAATGACAGGGTCAATCATTATGGCAGCCTGTTTAAGCCCCCTCTAGAAAAGGCGTTTAGATTTACATATTTTTTTTTAGCTTTGTGTCATGCCCTTTAACATCTAGTTGAGCCTTTAATACCTGCTGTTATCCACACGGTGCTTTGCCATGGATTCAAGGGCACACATAGGTCCCAGTAGATTAGCCTACCTATCACTACTGTCATGCTACTCTGCAGTATTAGCTACTCCCACCTATTTGTTTTATCAACACTACTCCGAGTCAGAGGAACTTGGAGCTGATCTTTTGGACACGACATGCACGCACACACACACACACGCGCACACAGTTTTGTTCTATCCTTGTGGGGACCTAAAATGATTCAATTTTCAATAATTCAATTATCCATTCAAAATCCTATTTTCCCTCACCCTTAAAACTTCTCACGGGTCACAAACCCGGATCCGGGATCCCCCCCATCAAAAAAGCTGACTAGCATAGCCTAGCCTAACGCCACAGGGATATCATATAATATAATTTTCATGAAATCACAAGTCCAATACAGCAAATGAAAGATAAACATCTTGTGAATCCAGCCACCATTTCCGATTTTTAAAATGTTTTACAGCGAAAACACTATGTATTTCTATTAGCTAACCACAATAGCAAAAGACTCAACCGCATATTTTCACCATTTTTCTACCGATATAATTAGTCACTAACCAAGAAACAACTTCATCAGATGACAGTCTTATAACATGTTATACAATAAATATATGTTTTGTTCGAAAAAGTTGCATATTTCAGGTATAAATCATCGTTTTACATTGCAGCTACAATCACAAACAGCACCGAAGCAGGAAGAATAATTACAGAGAGCAACTCATCATAAAACATTTATGAAAAATACATGGTGTACAGCAAATGAAAGATAAACATCTTGTGAATCCAGCCAATATTTCAGATTTTTTAAGTGTTTTACAGCGAAAACACAATATAGCATTATATTAGCTTACCACAATACCAAAACACACAACCGCATTCATTCACCGCAAAGGTAGCGATCACAAAAAAACAGCAAAAMATATAAAATTATTCACTAACRTTGARAAACTTCATCAGATGACAGTCCTATAACATCAGGTTATACAATACACTTATGTTTTGTTCGAAAATGTGCATATTTAGAGCTGAAATCCGTGGTTATACATTGTGAAAACGTAGCAACTTTTTCCCAGAATCTCCGGATATATTTCTGACACTCACCTAATCTGACCAAATAACTCATCATAAACTTTACAAAAAAATACATGTTGTACAGCAAATGAAAGATACACTAGTTCTTAATGCAACCGCTGTGTTAGATTTTAAAAAATAACTTTAGTACGACATACAGCTTACGTTATAGCGAGACAGCGCCCGCAATGAGGGCGGAAAATAGGAATAAACATTTTCCACAGAAATACGAAATAACATCATAAATGGTTCCTACTTTTGCTGAGCTTCCATCAGAATCTTGTACAAGGAGTCCTTTGTCCAGAATAAATCGTTGTTTGGTTTTAGAATGTCCTCTTTTCCTGTCGAATTAGCAACCAAAGCTAGCCAAGTGGCACGAAGTTGTCCATCTTCACCAAACGCAGAGAACGGAAAACGCCAAAACTCCCGATAAACGTTCAATAATCTGAAAAAACATACTTTACGATGATATTATCACATGTATCAAATAAAATCAAAGCCGGAGATATTAGCCGTCTATACCGAAAGCTTTTCAGAAGGCAATCCAGGGTTCCTTCCCGCGCCTTGCTGGWCAAAGGAAATTTGGGGTCACGTCATTCCAAGAGCTCTTGTTCGACCTCAGATCAAGCTAGACACCCCATTCCACCTCCCACTGCCTGTTGACATCTAGTGGAAGGCGTATGAAGTGCATGTATATCCATAGATTTCAAGCAAATGAATAGGAAGMRCCTGGAACAGAGCCTCGATTRCAGATTTTTRACTTCCTGACAGGAAGTTTGCTGCAAAATGAGTTCTGTTTTACTCACAGATATAATTCAAACGGTTTTAGAAACTTGAGAGTGTTTTCTATCCAATAGTAATAATAATATGCATATTGTACGAGCAAGAATAGAGCAGGAGGCAGTTTAATTTGGGCACAATTTTTTACAAAGTGAAAATAGCGCCCCCCTATTGACAAAAGTAACCCTAACCTAACCCGTAACCCAAACCCTGAACTTGACTCCTACCCTAACCCTTAACCTAACCACTAACCCTTTACCCTTAACCAAACCACTAACCCCTTACCCTAACCCTAATTCTAACCCTAACTCTAATAATAGCCTTTGTCCTCATAGGGATGTGGGAAATGTCCCCACAGGGAGAATTTTCCTTGTTTTAGTATCCTGTGGGGACATCTGTTTTTTTTAGGTCCCACAAGGATAAAATAACCAACCCACCGACACACACGCACACACAACACTACGATTATACATTGTCAGATCATCTCTCTACTTACTTTCTTTTCTTGTGGGGCTGTATTAGTTGTTTCTGATTGGTTTTGGCTGAGTGTCAAGGCCGTGTTATTATCTATATGGACAGCCAGGGCATGGGTTATGGTAACAATATCCTAAACTATATCCTGGATTAAGGAAACAGTAGATAGAATGTCAATTGCTATGGATCTCTGTGTTCTACAGTCAGCATACACTGTCTGAGCTGTAAGACATAGAATGAGGGAGGATTAACTTTCCTCTTTCCTTCATTCCCTCCTCCTCCTTTCCTCCTTCCATGCCAAGTGCAGACTATTCTCCCCCCCCCCCCCCTCTCTGTCACAGTAATTGATATATAGGTGCCGGGGCTATGGAACTAGGCGGCGATCATTTGCATATAATGTCCTGGTAACGGATGTAATAATGAATGCCCTGGGCCCTGTGAGCTGTACAAGGAGGAGGATGAGCGTCTATAAGACTGATGATCCTTTCAATAATGCACAATAAGCAATATTTTCCTGCCAGATCAAATGAGTCTGATGTACAGCTGAGGCTGGAGCTAGCGGTGGTCAATTGAGGAGGCTCGAGTATTCCTATCTAGCATATTGTTCCTGTCCATGGCTCTACTCTGTATGTATGAGCCCAAGGCCCCAGTCACTCCTCTTTAGTCCCTGGTCTAACTACCTCATCAGTCCAGTTCTTATACCCCAGCCTGACATGCACAGCCTCTTACCTCCAGCCCTAGTCACAGGTCCGGCCCACATAGAGAGAATATGCTGCCTTTCGTCGGCCCTACTCCAATCCCTCCTTACTCCCAGCCCTCACCTTTAGTAACCTAACCTGTAATTTAACAAGAACACCTTAGTCTCTCAACTCAATACCCGATAGGTCTCTTAGTCCAGGCCCTGTGGTCCAACCCAAGCCCCAGTCCCAGACTGAAGTTAACACTAGAACCGCCATAGACCAACAGCCACTGACATTTGATTTTGTAAATTAAAACATTTCCTCACCAAAAAGCAATGTCCTGCTCCTTTCCCGACTCTTCCTAAATGTTTTGTATTTTACACTGCTCATTTTTCCGAATTTTGAAATCACAAAAACAGAAGTATTTAGAGCCTATTTACCTGTTTTTTTTCACTCCTATTCCCAATTTAACCCGCCAAGACAATGTGCTGTAGGACGTTGTTACCCAGCCAGGTGCTAATGCATCTCTCTCTCCTCACTGAATGAATGACAAATGGATGAATGGGCGATAATTGTGCACATTACTTCACGCTTGAATTGAAATTAGGCCCAAATGAATGATAAGATCGGGTGAAGAGGTTGATTTAATTTAGATAGACAATAGTGTAATGATGGGATTGTTTTATGCCTATTTATCAGCTTTGGTGCTCATGTTTATAGCAAATCATTTGACCGTGTGCCTTGCAGGTTGATACCATTTTCTGTTACGTTTTAATTTGTTAAAATAATCTGTTAAGGGACTGTTTTATTTACTACTGTATAACTGTATTACTAATCAAATGTATTGTAAGGGAAATGAAAGCATGCTAGGTGTTGCAGTAGGCCTTTAGAATAATGCCGAACATATCCTTGACTCTATCCAACTTGATGAGTGAGGGGAAACAAACAATGCCAGTCAGCCTGCGCAGCCAGCCCATCGAAACTACACCTAAACTATACTACACCTAAACCTAAACTACACCTAAACTATACTACACCTAAACCTAAACTACACCTAAACTATACTGAAACCTAAAATACACCTAAGACTATTACTAACTAAACTACACCTAGACTATACTCACACTATAACCCTAAACTAACACCTAAACTAATACTACATCCTAAAACCTAAACCTACTACTAATATCACTACAACACTAACCTAAACTACACCTTAAACTATACTACACCTACACCTAAACCTAAACTACACCTAAACTATACTACAACCTAAACCTAAACTACACCTAAACTTACTACACCTAAACCTAAACTACACCTAAACTATACTACAAACCTAAACCTAACTACACCTAAAAACTATACTACACCTAAACCTAAACTACACCTAAACTATACACGAAATTAAAATTCACACATAATAAGACTTAGCCTATAGACAGTAGTTTGATTAGAGACAGTATTCAGTATCAGTTGTCAGTTGTACTTGAAGGATGGCCTCATCTTGTAATTGACAGATGCAGGGAAAGGGGCGTCACTTAATTAATCAAATCCTCACATTCAGGTAAACGTTGATTTCTATATAAACCCAGCAAAAAAAGTAACGTCCTCTCACTGTCAACTGGGTTTATTTTTAGCAAACTTACATAATGTAAATATTTTGTATGAGACATAACTGAACAAGTTCCACAGACATGTGACTAACTAGAAATGGAATGATGTGTCCCTGCAAAAGGGGGGTCAAAATCAAAAGTAACAGTCAGTATCTGGTGTGGCCACCAGCTGCATTAAGTACTGCAGTGGCATCTCCTCCTCATGGATGGCACCAGATTTGCCAGTTCTTGCTGTGAGATGTTCCCCACTCTTCCACCAAGGCACCTGCAAGTTCCTGGACATTTCTGAGGGGAATGGCCCTAGCCCTCACCCTCCAATCCAACAGGTCCCAGGACATGCTCAATGGGATTGAGATCTGGGCTCTTCGCTGCCATGGCAAGCACTGACATTCCTGTCTTGCAGGAAATCACACACAGAACGATCAGTAGGGCTGGTGGCATTGTCATGCTGGAGGGTCATGTCAGGATGAGCCTGCAGGAAAGGTACACATGAGGGAGGAGATGTCTTCCTACCGCACAGCGTTGAGATTGCCTGCAATGACAACAAGCTCAGTCTGATGATGCTGTGACACACGGCCCCAGATCATGATGGACACTCCACTCCAAATCGATCCCGCTCCAGAGTACAAGCCTCGGTGTAACGCTCATTCCTTCGACCATAAACCCGCATCCAACCATGACCCTGGTGAGACAAAATCGCGACTCGTCAGTGAAGAGCACTTTTTGCCAGTCCTGTCTGGTCCAGCGATGGTGGGTTTGTGCCCATAGGAGACATTGTTTCCAGTGATGTCTGATGAGGACCTGCCTTACAACAGGCCTACAAGCCCTCAGTCCAGCCTCTCAGCCTATTGCGGACAGTCTGAGCACTGATGTAGGGATGGTGCGTTCCTGGTGTAACTCAGGCAGTTGTTGTTCCATCCTGTACCTGTCGCGCTGGTGTGATGTTCGATGTACCAATCCTGTGCAGGTGTTGTTACACGTGGTCTGCCACTGCGAGGACGATCAGCTGTCTGTCCTGTCTCCCTGTAGCGCTGTCTTAGGCATCTCACAGTACGGATATTGCAATTTATTGCCCTGGCCACATCTGCAGTCCTCATGCCTTCTTGCAGCATGCCTAAGGCACATTCACAACAGATGAGCAGGGACCCTGGGCATCTTTCTTTGGTGTTTTTCAGCGTCATAGAAGGCCTCTTTAGTGTCCTAAGTTTTCATAACTGTGACCTTAATTGCCTACCGTCTGTAAGCTGTTAGTGTCTTAACGACCGTTCCACAGATGCATGTTCATTAATTGTTTATGTTTCATTGAACAAGCATGGGAAACCATGTTTAAACCCTTTACAATGAAGATCTGTGAAGTTATTTGGATTTTTACGAATTATCTTTGAAAGACAGGGTCCTGAAAAAGGGACGTTTCTTTTTTTGCTGAATTTATGATCAGAAAGAGCATATTCTTGTGAGGACAGATGCTGGGAGATGAGAAGCAAGTACAGGGAGTGAAGATTTAATGGATAAACGGACTTGAAACATAACAAGGACATCATCTGGACAAGGGGAACACAATGACATTAATGCAGACATGGAGAAGAAACTGAGGAAGTGACAGATCAATAAGGTAATAGAGTCCAGGTGAGTCCAATGAAGCTCTGATGCACGTAACGATGGTGACAGGTGTGCGTAATGATGGTCCGCCTGGTGCCCTTGAGCCCCAGAGAGGGGGAGCGGGGGCAGGCTTTGAGACCAAAGGGAGCACAGGTCTTTAAATGAAAGATCCAGGCAGCCTCTCATTTTAACAATAAATTGTCGAGGTCACCCCCTGTCTTAGGGAGGTTGACATGTTCGATGCCGATATGGCGTATGGACGAAATTGAAACGTTTGTTTCCAAAAAGTGGGCCTCAACTGGGTAAGTCGAGTTTTTGTACCTAATGGTGCTACGATGTTCCCAGATTCATACTTTTAATTTGCGCTTTGTTTTACCCACATATTTCTTACGACAAGGACAAGTTAAAAGATAAATCACTGCTTTAGTGGAGCACATGATAACAACTTTAATTGGGATCGGTTTCCCTGTTTGGGGGTGTTTGAAGGATCTACATTTATAAGTGCCATTGCATTGAATACAGCCATTACACTTGTAGTTTCCATCCAGTAGGGGCGCAAATAGACGTTGTGCAGGGATATCTTGGGGTGGTAAATCAGAGTTTATCAGTTGATCTCTGAGATTTCTGCCTCGCGAGAATACGATCAAGGAAGGGTCCGAAAACAGCGTGGAAGCCTGACGATCTGGCTGAGGCATGTAAACCTGACGAGCCGGCTGAGTCGTGGGAGCCCGACGAGCCGGCTGAGGCATGACGTGCCAGCTAAGGCATATTTTACATAGATATATTTCCACAAATATTTCTTCATGCAATTCATGCTTTCCAATTATTGATGCACTATTTAACAAGCGTTGGTGCTTATGTTTGCACACCTTGCAGATTGATATGTATCTGATGTGTATGCTAAATGGGACGCCCGCCAACGTTGTCAACATTCTTGAGCAGGTATAGATAGACTGAAATGCCAGGCAGTTCTAGTGCTAAGAGGTTAATGCTGAGTCCTGTTACTGCCCACTGTGTTATACCTGCTCTCTGTAATATCGTATTTCAGTCACACATTGAACCTTTAGATGTCTCATTATTATGTTATTCAATTCGTGTCTTTCTACTGGTGCAGAGTTACTAAGCAACAGACTTTTCTTGGAAAATAAAACTTAAAATCTCTTGATATGAAGAAATCTTAGACTTGTTAAAGTTGTTAAATGCTGATGGCTTGGTCGTAACTGAAGCCTACAGTCATTGGGGAGACAGGAGATTAATATAGAACACCCTCCTAGTTTTTAACTTGGCGCACAGATCCCTTTAGCGGGATCATTTTTGTCAACATCCGGTGAATTGCAGAGCGCTAAATGCAAAATAAATTACAAAAAATATAAAAGTTTCATGAAATCACAAGTGCAATATACCAAAACACAGCTTAACTTGTTGTTAATCCACCTGGCGTGTCAGATTTCAAAAAGGCTTTACGGTGAAAGCAAACCATGTGATTATGTGAGGACAGCTCTCAGCAGACAAAACATTACAAACAGCTAGCAGCAAAGTAGATTGGTCACGAAAGTCAGAAAAGCAGTAAAATGAATCGCTTACCTTTGATGATCTTCGTATGTTTGCACTCACGAGACTCCCAGTTACACTATAAATGTAAATGATAAAGATTCTCTTTATATCCAAAAACCTCCATTTGGATGGCGCGTTTTGTTCAGGATCACAGGCTCGTGCGGTCACGAGGGCAGAAAATTCCAAAATAGTATCCTTAAGTTCGTAGAAACCATGTGCAAACGTTTTTTATAATCATCCTCAGGTTGTTTTTTACTAATAATAATCAATTAATATTTCAACCGGACGGTAAGCCTTTTTCAATAGAAGAGGAGAAAAAGGTTCGTCCGCGGCGCGCGCGAGCAGCACTCTGAGGACTTCTTGGCATCCATGAAGGCGATGTGATCATTCTACTCATTTTTCAGACATAAGCCTGAAACTATGGTTCTATAGGAATTTTTCCACAATTGTGGAAGCCATAGGGATCTGGTTGATATCCCTACTTCATGGAGGGTAGGCTTACAATGGAAAGAAGTAGTTTCAGAAAACAGCACTTCCTGTGATGGATTTTCCTTCAGGTTTTCGCCTGCCAAGATCAGGTTTCTGTTATACTCCGACAATATTTTGACGTTTTGGAACTTTAGACGTGTTTTCTTCTAATCTGCTGCCAAATTATATGCATATTCTACGCTTCTGGGCTGAGAATAGGCAGTTTACTTTTGGGCACGTTTTCATCCAAAATACTGCCCTAGCTTTAAGAAGTTAAGATTCTTAATGAATTTTTGTATGGCATGTCAGCAATACTCTGAATGAATTAATCGTGTTCTTTTCAATTACAGAAATATTCCAAGTCAACAGACCGCTTTATAGATCAGAGCTTCCATTGAAGCAGCTTCTTGGATTTTTGAACCTTTAATTTGGGATTGAAAGAGTGGGCCATAGCCTTTACTGATTCTTCACAGCTAGACATAATAATAATAATTGCTTTTTTTCAATGCCAAGTTCAATAAAAGACTTTTTCAGTTGGAGCTGAGTTGATCATATTTCTCTGTAGCTTAAATGCCGTCACGCACAAACGGCACACACAACACAACACACACACACACACACACGACCACACACACACCCACAGCACACACACACACAATCTACCAACAACACCACACACACGAACAACAACACTAAACATACACCAACACACACCAACGCACACACACACACTCACACCACGCTATAACAAAAGAATAGCACCCTGGTTTTAACAAGGTAATTGTCTAAAATGAATATGACACTAACTGAACATATAATTTGACACTAAACATATACCCGCTGATTGAAAAGGACAGGTTACTTTGTGCCCACTTGTTTTACAGAGAACATTGAGTTAACATAAAAAAGTTTGAAACAAATTTAAGACGAATTAAAGATATTGAAGAGGCATTTGATAGTCTTCTATTATGGTTTGAAATTACAGTTAAAGCATGGTCATCTATTAATATATTAATCTATTATAATACAGTGCATTCAGAAAGTATTCAGACCCCCTTGACTTTATTCACGTTTTACGTTACAGCCTTATTTTAAAATGGGTAAAATCATCCCCCCCCCCATCAATCTACACATAATACACCATAATGACAAAGCAAAACAGGTTTTTAGTACATTTTTGCAAATGTATAAAAAATATACAACTTAAATATGACATTTACATAAGTAGTCAGACCCTTTACTCTGTACTTTGTTGAAGCACTTTTGGCAGCGATTACAGCCTCGAGTCTTCTTGGGTATGACGCTACAAGCTTGGCACACCTGTATTTGGGCAGTTTCTCCCATTCTTCTCTGCAGATCCTCTCAAGCTCTGTCAGATTGGATGGGGAGCATCGCTGTACAGCTATTTTCAGGTCTCTCCAGAGATGTTCGATCGGGTTCAAGTCCGGGCTCTGGCTCGGTTAACTTAAGGACATTCAGAGACTTGTGCCACTTCTGCATTGTCTTGGCTGTGTGCTTAGGGTCGTTGTCCTGTTGGAAGGTGAACCTTCGCCCCAGTCTGAGGTCCTGAGCGCTCTGGAGCTGGTTTTCATCAGGGATCTCTATGTACTTATCTCCGTTCATCCTTCCCTCGATCCTGACTAGTCTCACAGTCCTTGCCGCTGAAAAACCTCCCACAGCATGATGCTGCCACCACCATGAGTTCAATCTTGGTTTCATCAGACCAGGGAAGCTGAGATCTGAGAGTCTTTAGGTACCTTTTGGCAAACTCCAAGCGGGCTGTCATGTGTCTTTTACTGAGGAGTGGCTTCCGTCTGGCTACTCTACCATAAAGGCCTGACTGATGGAGTTTTGCAGAGATGGTTGTCCTTTTGGAAAGTTTTCCCATCTCCACAATGGAACTCTGGAGCTCTGTCAGAGTGACCATCGGGGTCTCTGGTCACCTCCCTGACCAAGACCCTTCTCCCCCGATTGCTCAGTTTTTCCCCGCAGCCAGCTCTAGGAAGAGTCTCAGTGGTTCCAAACTTCTTCCATTTACGAATGACAGAGGCCACTGTGTTCTTGGGGACCTTCAATGCTGCATTTTTTTTTTTTTGCTACCCTTCCCAAAAATCTGTACCTCGGCACAATCCTGTCTCGGAGCTCTACGGACAATTCCTTCCACCTCATGGCTTGGTTTTTGCTCTGAAATGCACTGTCAACTGTGAGACCTTATATAGACAGGTGTGTCCCTTTTCAAATAATGTCCAATCAATTGAATTTACAACAGGTGAACTCAAATCAAGTTGTAGAAACCTCTCAAGGATGATCAATGGGAACAGGATGCACCTGAGTGTAATTTAAGTCTCATAGCAAAGGGTCTGAATACTTATGTAAATAAGGTATTTCCGTTTTTTATATATATTTGCAAACATTTCTAAAAACCTGTTTTCACTTTGTCATTATGGGGTATTGTGTGGTAGATTGATTAGGAAAAAATGTAATATAATCCATTTTAAAATGAGGTTGTAATGTAACAAAATGTGAAAAATTCAAGGGGTCTGAATACATTCTACATACAGTTTAGGTCTGGGATTTTCCAGGAACCTCACAATACGATATTATCACGATACTTAGGTGTTGATATGAGATGCATTGTGATTCTCACGCTTCTGTATGTATTGCGATTTGATATTGTGATTTTATTGCGATTTGATGTTCCAAACATATTACTCATCATATGTCTGCTGCAGAGGGACAAGAGAGAGCCATGAGAAAATTAGTTTTGATCAGTCATGGAAATTAAAGTGCTGAAAACAAATTGTCTCACTATTTAAAAAGAAGATGGAGAACAAGAAATGAAGGAAGGAGGTTTTGGTGCAGAAACAGACGACTGTCACTAGTGTAACAATACTAAACTACTGAACATTCTTATCCATCCGGCCTGGCCACCATGATGGTTAGGTAAACAAACATTCACTTAGGTGAGAGTTTTCCATTCCAACTATTGTTCTGCTTTCACATCTTATCTAAAGTGCTGACAGAGAAGAGCCAGACGTAAAAAAAGTCAGCACATTCTGTTCCTGAACACATTTTATAGGTCGGGACAGATCATATTTTTATGTTGCTTCTCAGAAAAGTTAGTATGACAGTCTTTTAACGTCCGTATATTTTAAACCACACTACTTTAACTTCATGACACAGTCAGGATTTGTTTAGAATGCATTAGTATTTTTCCTCTCTCCTCTCCTGCTTTGAGGCTGTGTGTGTGTGTGTGTGTGTGTGTGTGTGTGTGTGTGTGTGCGGCCGAGTAACCCTTCCTGTCGTCAACCGTCCTGTACACACACACACGGTGTCTCCCTGTTCATACGTCTGCTCTTTATCTGCTCCTGGGAATGACAGCACCACAGAGCAGACAATCACAACCGATTGGGACCACCACGCAACA
>NW_019943148.1:138956-142388 GCF_002910315.2 Salvelinus sp. IW2-2015
TCTCTCTCTCTCTCTCTCTCTCTCTCTCTCTCTCTCTCTCTCTCACATACTCTCTTTCATTGTCATCCACTGCAGAAATTGGATGTTAGCTGGATTAACTAAATGAAACGTTATTGTTAAAGCTGGTTGATGTTTGAAGACCTGACAAATACTGTAGATACGAAGGGGGAGGAGGGATGGGGGGATCAACAGAGATAAGAAGGGATGGACGGTGGGAAAACATGATGTCAAAGGATCAGGCTTTGTGTTGAAAACTCAGATGAGAACAAGGAAATGCAGTCTGTTTGTCTTTTCTCCGAAGAGTTATGTTTTTCTCTCTGCTTAACACTTTTTCTGAAATATTTACTCTATAGAGAAATAGTCTACTTTGCTAAAAGGAAGCAGTACATACATATAACTAAAATATTAGGATAACTTTCCATGAAACTTTCTCAGGCCTTGATTGGCTCTGTGTCTGCAACCATATGTCTCTTTTTCTCTGTCTCATGCTTACAGTTGTCTCTTTTCCTCCATCTCATGCTTACAGTTGACTGTTTTCCTCCGTCTCATGCTTACAGTTGACTGTTTTTCTCTGATGATACCATATACTATAACCAGCCTACTATATATTACACAGCACCCTAAACCAACAGTGACGGTTCCTAACGTGCCTCTGACCACTCTAGTCTTCCATCCTGGGATGTGAAATGCGGTTGGATAGTGGAGGGGTCAACCATCGGAGGTTCTCCCCCTCAGTCCCCTGGCACAGCTGGATGTGGAGATGAACTGGCAGAGCGTCCTAACCATGGGCCTCCTGGAGCTGGCCCTCAGAGAGCGAACAGAACACGTTCTACCTACAGCAGGGCTCAGGGAAAGAAAACACACCAGCTCCATTCCAGGATGTTCCGAGCCGGCCTTGTATCTCGACTGTGGGCCTCTACTTCCACCACGGGCTGCTTCTCCCACGAAGGGGAATGCATTGATTGGACCGCCTACGCACGTTGCAGGATCCAGGCCAGAGAGCTCGGGCTTATAGGCTATCTCTGTGGTTCTGCATTTTTTTTTTTTTGCATGAGCGAAGAGTGAGACAATGCAGAACACTGATCGTGACCCTGTTAACTACCTTTAGCTTTTGTTGTTATTGAACATGCTCTCTGTCGGTAATGTGTAATGCGCTCTCTGGCCCCCTCTCTGGTCACACAAGGGATACGGAAAGTAATGATAAAAAGCAATACAAAATGACTTGATCAATCCAACTGGTGCATCGAAAATTGGTCTCCCTGCTCTTCTCTCAACCCCCCATATAACACGAACAGACACATTTTGAGAGGAGCACAGGCAGATTGAACCAGTTCTCGGTCAGAAACCCACTATGGGGGCTTTATCTATTTTCTTCAAGACAACGAGACTGTGAATCTCATCCAGCTAAAACCCTGATTGGACCGTCACACTACATCAACAGCACTGAATAAGGAAGTCCACAAATCTCTGAACTCCTCTGACAGAGTTCACCAAACCAATTAACGCTTCTCAACGAATATAGCTGTAGGAGTGAAAGGGTGTCGAGCATCTCAACGTTACAATTCAATTGGCCATGGATGGAACCATCTGTCTGATTGCAGAAGAGCTGGTGGAGGAAGGGTTTTTTCGGAAGTTTCACATTTGCCGTCTCGGTTACAGAGTCGGTGGGTTTGAATTGAAACCTCCGACAGTCAGGCGGGGAGTAGAAAGCGAACTAACTAGCTGTCTTGCCTTTCGTTGTGATGGGAGCAGGAGATAAGCAGGATTTAATTCCCAAACAGGCTAAGGGTAATTAATTGGATGAACGAGGGGGAGGGGAGACGGAGGTTGGCGTAATCCTGTTTTCCATGGCCCTTAACCCCAATGCACCATGGGAGAAACCGACCCAGGCATTTCAAAGAACACAGCCGTCAAGAACTTTACATGGAGACAGAGGAAATGTGAACCATCTTTACCCAGCTGTCCCTGTCTCTCCCTGTCTCTCTCTCTCTCTGTCTTTGTCGCACACTCCTCTCTCTCGCTCTCTCTCTCTCTTTCTCTCGCTCTCTTTCAATCTCTCGCTCTCACTCTCTCTCTCTCTCTCTCTCTCTCTCTCTCTCTCTCTCTCTCTCTCTCTCTCTCTCTCTCTATATATATATATATATATATCTCTATCTCTCTCTCCCCCTTGTTCACTAACTAGGATGTATAAATAGAGAAAATTAGAGAGATAACACAATCTTCCTTTAATTAAAAGTATGTGAAGTTTTCCTCTGCAAGCTGTAGATCTAATTTAGACACAATGTTTTTAGCGGTACTTTGCTCTCTGAGTGGTACTTGAGACGACCGCATTAGGCATAATATTCTGATCATAATATTCTGAGCACGGAGCTAAATGGGTTGAGATGTAAAGTCACACACATCCCCTTTATATTCAAATGAAATGTATACATTGCTTTGTCTGCTCTGAAGGGAAATCACCATGATGTCTTTGCATGCTGCTGTAACCCAGGAATAATCTAGTTGAAATGAATTGAATAAAGTGAATGCTGGACCCCCCTTATATAAACCGTATGATGAGAGGGCCAAGATACCTATAGATACCTGTAGGTATGAGTGAAAGATGTGGTAAAAGTTCTTGTGAGTACTCATTTTGCAGAGAGTAGCTATTTTGAATCGTTTTCTTGATGGTGATCATGGTATGTGGCTGTTTGGCCTACATTAGTTGTGGCCACTGGTTTCCAAGATCATCTGCTAAATTACTTAAATGGTGTGTGTGCGCGGCGCGCGCGTGTGTGTGTGCGTGTTTGAGAGAGATAATGTATGTATACACTTGTACGGTACACCAGTTCATGCCTTCCGGTGCTACATTTGCCTTTGTACCCATGTGTTTGTCAGTACAGCATTTGAAGTCCAACATACAGTATGTTTCTTTCATCTGCAACATATGTACAGTATTTTCTGTGTGTTTCTTTGCACATTTAGTGGTCCTAGCGTGTCATTCGTAGCATGGTGTTTGAAGCTAAGCATGTTAGATGTGAAGGCCTGCAGGGAGAAGGAGAAATCCTATTTTCTGTGGATTGTCAGTAATGGGGACTGAAACCACAGGCTAATTCTCTGCCTGTCCTGGTTAATCTCCCTAGACCGGTCTATTACACCACGTGCGTGCGTGCGTTGGAGGAGGAGGAGGCAAAGAGAGGAAGCGAGAGATAAATAGAAATGGACAGAGTTTGAGAAATAGAGAGATCGAGAGAGATATCAAGAGAAAGAGTTTGAGGAAGAGAGATAGTTTGAGAAAGAGAGAGAGAAGGAGAGTTGGGGAACAATTTAGCTAGTGAGTGAGGTGCATCACAGTGACAACATAATCCTGAATCTTCATTTCACCCCTACTTCCTCTCCCACGTTTTAAGAAAGAGAGAGTTGGGGAACAATTTATCTAGTGAGTGAGGTGCA
>NW_019943148.1:142833-146837 GCF_002910315.2 Salvelinus sp. IW2-2015
GAACAATTTATCTAGTGAGTGAGGTGCATCACAGAGAAAACATAATCCTGAATCTTCATTTCACCCCTACTTCCTCTCCCACGTTTTAAGAAAGATTGAAACGAACACATGTTGATTTTGGCCCCGACACCATGGCAGTTGTTGTTTTCCATCCTTCATCCTCTGTGGTGGGGCTGTTTTGGTTTGTGTGTGTTAGGTGTTTCATCTCTCAGGGCGACGCCAGCTAATGCGTGATTAATGGGACATATAAGACCAGCGCACAGGGCTCCCATGGTGAACACACACGTACACACCGCACAACGCTTCCACAGAGTTCTTCGTCATTATTCAGAATGCTCTTTGTGAGCCAAGCCACCAAATAAAACATATGCATGAGCACTGAACTGAGTGAGAAGTCATATCTCAAAGCTAAAGGAATAAAACAGATTGTTCCTGGGTTGTGCCTCATACAGCATGATGTATTGATAGCTAGCTAAAATGTATTTGTCCTAGCTCCATTTTGTACTGATGCCTTGCCTCATGTATTGTATTGTAAGGAACCACTCCGGTCCTGATCTCTTCACAAACCCGGCCACACATACTGGAGCCACCTGAGTGTCCTTCCTACACAGGTTATTGAAGCACATGACGCAGGCTATTGCAGCTGAAACATCTATGTTGGTGCAGGAATAAAGCCTGGGAGCAGCATGTCGGCTTTCCTTTATGTCCTTTTCGTGTTCAAGTTGATTTGACATATACTGTATTAGTAACTCATTTTAAATCATCACCACAGAGCGTGTAAGAACTTAGGATCACTTTAGCATATAGAAGCTGGAGAGAGAGATAGAGAGAGAAGACAGACAGGGAGAAAAAGTCAGTCAGACAATACAGACATTCTTCTGTGTAGAGGGTTTCAGTTCCACTGCCTGGGGCTAGTTGTAGGATGAGTCTTCAAGGTTCACTGAGTACTGTGACAGCTCTGCTCAATGAGCTTCGATCCATCTCTCAAGACCCTCAGAGCAGATCCTTAGAACAGGGCACTTACAGGGTACTGACAATCCAACCCAGAGAGTAGACTCTGGTGGTTGAAGTCAGGAGTTAACTTCTGAACTCTCTGAAGCACTTAGCCCTTATGGAATGAGATACCTCTTTTTTTAGAGGACTACCCTCAATGCGTGTGCCGTGTGCGTGTGTGCGTACTTGCTTTTCCCACTAGTTCTGCTCTTAGGTAGCTTTTATGCTGGTAGCCTTGGTTTAGTCCCACGGGATGTCATATTGCAATTGAATACATCAGTAGGATCTCAGTACTCTGAAGTGGCTCCAGACCCTGGCTGTAATAATGGGTCTATTGAATAAATGGTTGAATACTCAGCTAGCTACTTCAAAACACTATGAGTTCACCTACATTAGCAAGGTGAATGTCAGAAACTTGGCACTAGGCTTGGGTGGTATTCAAATGTTCATACCTTAATACCAACCTTGTGCCATCCTCTTATATTCAGTAATAACAGCACTAAACACAAGGGGTGCTATTTTCAAACTCCACTGACTCTCTATAGTCCAAAGGTTAGCAATGCTAACAAGTACATGTAAAATCCCAAAGAGAATGCAAAGTAAAGTTATACAAGTATTCAAAAATGCTACTCACAGTTTGCTGCACGCACAAAACAAGAATTCGACTGCAAAGCTCTTGATCCCATCTTTGCTGTTACCAAGCGAAGCAGGATTTTCGAAGAAGCAAAATACATAGCTAGATAGATAACTAGCTGCTACGTTAGCAAACCAAATGCACAACTGCAGAGCATTTTGCACATTTTACACAGTTAACTTAATAGTTATAAGAAAAATTGTGCTGTCTGCTTTGCTTAACATAAGGATGTTTTATTTATTCTAGTATGACAATTGGGTACTTTTTCCATCACTGAACGTATTGCACAAGTTGACTGAAGGTATTTACTTAAAAAGTACCTACAGATATCCAATACCTACAGATATTATTGTTTTTGAATAAATAGTTATAACTGGCTAGATATCCCCTGGCTATTTCCCTATACACCGGTATACGGTATATGCGGTATACCGCCCAAGCCTACATGGCACCAAGGATTAGATGACGAACAGATACGTCAACACGAAAGAGAGAGAGCAGAGAAAAGAAGATGGGTGCGATGAGAGGAAAAGTAAGATGAGGTAGAAGTTGAATGGAGCACATCAAAGATGAGGAGAGGAGGAGTGAGATGAGAGCATGCCATGCGGCAGTTATTATGTAGATGAGCGGAGTCAGAGAATCCTAAACACTTTGAACGTTTCCTCATTCATCACTGTCATCAGGCGGGTGTTTTGGAGGATGCGGCGAGGTAGAGAGCAGCTGTGTAGTGGCCCAGCCAGGACGACGTTTGCCTTGCAAGACCAACTCTCTGATTGATCACCTCTCTACGGGCCTTGGATCTTCAGTCCCGCTGCTAACAGGTCGATGGGGAAAAAGAGAGAGAGACTTTCAAAAACATTGACAACCCCAGTGATGAGAACCCTGGCTGTTATCTCTCTCTCTCTCTCTCTCTCTCTCTCTCTCTCTCTCTCTAGCAGGACACAGGGAGTCAGCAGCTAGCAGGCACAGGGAGTCCAGCAGCTAGCAGGACACAGGGATTCAGAGTCAACAGGCTAGCAGGACACAGGGAGTTAGAGTCAGCAGCTAGCAGGACACAGGGATGCAGAGTCAGCAGCTAGGCAGGACACAGGGAGTCAGAGTCAGCAGCTAGCAGGACAAACAGCAGTCAGAGTCAGCAGCTAGCAGGACACGGGGAGTCAGCTGCTAGCAGGACACAGAGAGTCAGCGTCACAGCAGCGCGGACACAGAGAGTCAGAGTCAGCAGCTAGCAGGACACAGGCAGTCAGAGTCAGCAGCTAGCAGGACCCAGAGAGTCAGAGTCAACAGCTAGCAGGACAAAGGAAGTCAGCAGCTAGCAGGACACAGGGAGTCAGCAGCTAGCAGGACACAGGGAATCAGCAGCTAGCAGGACACAGGGATTCAGCAGCTAGCAGGACACAGGGAGTCAGCAGCTGGCAGGACACAGAGAGTCAGAGTCAGCAGCTAGCAGGACACAGGGAGTCAGCTGCTAGCAGGACACAGGGAGTCAGAGACAGAGCTTAGCAGGACAACAGGGAATCAAGAGTCATAAGCTAGCAGGACACAGGGAGTCAGAGGTCAGCAGCTAGCAGACACAGAGGTCAGAGTCACGCAGCTAGCAGGACACAGGGAGTCAAGTCAGCAGCTAGCATGACACAGGGAGTCAGAGTCAACAGCTAGCAGGACACAGGGGAGTCAGCTGCTAGCAGGACACAGGAGATCAGAGTCATAGCTAGCAGGACACAGGGATGTCAGCAGCTAGCAGGACCACAGGGAGTCAGCAGCTAGCAGGATTTACAGGGGAGTCAGCCAGCTAGCAGGACACAGGGAGTCAGCAGCTAGCAGGACACAGGGAGTCAGCAGCTAGCAGGACACAGGAGTCAGCAAGCTAGCAGGACACAGGGAGTCAGCAGCTAGCAGGACACAGGGAGTCAGCAGCTGGCAGGACACAGGGAGGGAAGAGGGGGTGGGTGAAAAAAGGAGAGAAGAACAGAGGAATGATTGCAACAGTTAGTGAGAGTAGTCAGAGGGGCTAGCTAAGACAGAGCTGGAAAGGAGATAGACAGGAGGAGAAGAAAGGAGAAAGAGAGAAGAAGAGAGAGAGAGGAGAGAGAGAGAGAGAGGGAGGAGAGTAGAGAGAGAGAGAGGAGAGAGAGAAGGGAGAGAGAGGAGAGGAGAGAGAGAGAGAGAGAGAGAGAGAGAGAGAGAAGAGAGAAGAGAGGAGAGAAGAGAGAGAGAGAGGGAGAGAGAGAGAGAGAGAGAGGAAGAAGGAGAGAGAGAGAGAGAGAAAGAGAAGAGAAGAGAGAGAGAGAGAGAGAGAGAGAGAGAGAGAGAGAAGAGAAGGGAGAGGAGAGAGAGAGAGAAGGAGAGAGAAGAGAGAGAGGAAGAGAGGAGGAAG
>NW_019943148.1:150682-155814 GCF_002910315.2 Salvelinus sp. IW2-2015
TGTGTGTTCCATTTCCTATTCCCTTGTGGCATGCTCTCTACCTCTGCCTCTCTCTTTCTCTTTCACTCCTCTCAAAGAGTCTTAAGTTCTCTATTCTGATCCCTTCTCCCCTCTCAGAGTGTGTCCCTCTCTGCCATGGATTCCTTGGATTCTTTGACCCAATACCAGATTGTGTCCCCGTAACCACACTGCTTGGGTTGTAAGGGGGCTGGTGGGAGGAGGAGGCTGGGCCTACCAGTGCTTCAGGGAAAGTGTGTCACCAGCCCCTCCAGCGTCTCCACAGACCAGCAACAGCAGGCAAACAAGTTCCCCCCTAACCCCCCCTACTATCCACACACAGCCCTGTCCAGGCTGTTATTATAGGTCACAGCCACTGTCACTGCTATTGTTGTCTTGTTGTCTGCATGACATTTCTGGACCATGCTAGGGGGCCAAGGGAACGGGTAAACAAGGATGGCAGACGTCAGGAATTACCTAGGCTGCGTCCCAAACGGCACCCCATTCCTTACAAAGCGCACCACTTTTGACCAGAACTCTATGAGCCCTGGTTAAAAATACTGCACTAAATAGGGAATATGGTGCCATTTGTGATTTAGTAGTGTATGGTACCACATACCCCTGCTGCTTGTTGTTCAGCAGCAGTTAGACTGAATCAGCTCTGACTCTCTGATAGACTGAAACCAATGTTCTATACAAGACATCTTCTCTTCAAAGTCCGCAAGTCCAGACTATGGGAGGTGCACAGTACTACATAGAGCCATGACTACATGGAACTCTATTCCACATCAAGTAATTCATGCATAGCAACACAAACATAGGCACAGACACGATAATATATGCACTATACACACACGTACACATGGATTTTGTGTTATAGATATGTGGTAGTAGAGTAGGGGCCTGAGGACACACACTTTTACATTTGTTTTATTGTTTTATTTAACCTTTATTTAACTAGGCAAGTCAGAACAAATTCTTATTTACAATGACGGCCTACACCGGCCAAACCCGGACGACGCTGGGCCAATTGTGCGCCGCCCTATGGGACTCCCAATCACAGCCGGATGTGATACAGCCTGAAATCGAACCAGGGACTGTAGTGACGCCTCCTGCACTGATATGCCTCTTGCACTTAGACCGCTGCGCCACTCGGGAGCCAACTTAATGTGTTGTGAAATCTGTTATGTATTGTAATGTTTTTAAAATTGTATAAGTGCCTTAATGTAGCTGGATCCCAGGAAGAGTAGCTGCTGCCTTGGCATTATGGGGATCCATAATACATACACAAATACAAATGAACAATTTAACAAGCAGACTATTTTCTTTACACGTCAGATATGGTGTTTGATTATGTAGAAAACACTGTAAATTCAACAGTTACTTTGTATTGCATATTCTGTTACACTGCAATATCCTCCATTTTGCACAGAATATAAAGAGGATAATTGACATATTTCTGCACTAATATTGTCCCCTCTAGCTTCTCACAAAGTAAGCAAACTGTTTGTTTTTAATGACTTAGCGATGCTGAATGTCTGTGGGCACCAGCCTGAGGCACTGGCCAGTTCTATTAATGGGCCTCCTCAAGTCTATCTTTCCTCCTTTGCTTTCATTGGTTCATCCGCATCACTGATGATTTGTAGGCAGCTGTCCATAGTGGATGTGGCGAGGATTAAGGAGATACACTCGTAAACACCTGATGGAGTAGAGAACAGGGTGTTTTCCATGTGTGTGTGTGTGTGTGAGACGCTCGCAAACATTTGATGAACTGATAGAACAGCGTGTGTTTTCTCCTCCTCAGCCGGAGATGCTTATTATGCTGATTTATGACTATTGATTTCAGTTTCCAACAGCTTTATTTGCTAGAAGCCATTCCCATTAAACTGCGGCTATGCCGGATGTGAATTAAGAGTCTGGATTACACACGTCTCTCAGTTGTATCTGCCTGAGTGATGGGTTTTCTGTGTGTGTGTGTGTGTGTGTGTGTGTGTGTGTGTGTGCAAAGAGAACAGGACGAGATCAATCAGGCACCATTCATGTGAAGTAAGCACTAATAGTCCTGATAACACCTTCAGTTCGGCAGCGCTAAACACACACACAGACACAACAGAAATGCACGAGAACGGCTGACACAAACTTAGACAACACACCCCAAACAGAAACTGCTTAGAAATGGAACACACCCTCATGACACACAACTCATAACTGATCAGCCGCTCCTGTATACGTTCTAGGGACACCTACATATAGGAGGGTCTCAAGGCTCTCTGTGGACTCACTTCTACCAAACAGACCATTCATCTGCTGCCATTGATGCTGTCCATTCAGTGTGTTTAAGACACACACCTTTATCTCAGACGATAGAAGACCGCATTTCCACAACCACACCCAACAGAGGTTCTGTTTTTCCAATGTCCCTGTACCCGTCTACAACCACATATATGGCTGATTGGGTTCCAGAAAAAAAATCCATTCCTTGTCCGGAGAAATTACAGAACTAATAGCTACTTGTTCAGAGGCAGGTGGACACATAGGTTTTGTGTTTGTGCACGCGGCTGGAGGCCCTGTGGTGACATTTCCCGTTTGTCTTTCCTAAGGATAGGATTGGGCCTGGAGGGTGAGAACTACGTTTATACTGGGAGCCGAGGGTATGTTTGAGTAGGGTATGTGTAGTACATGTGTATGGATGGGTTTGTGGTTTGTGTGTTGGTGCGGCGTGCGGTCATATGAAAAAGTATCCTTGTAGGGAATGTGTTAATGACGCCGACAGAGGATCATCGTCATCCTACTTCAAAGAGTAATTAGGACACATACTCAAGAAGATAAGAGAGGGTAAGAGAGCAATAGTCCGAATATCCTATATGGGATCATGGCCTCGTAGATCAATAACAGTGCATCACATGCCTGCCATCATTGTCCTGCAGGGGTTAAACCTTGCCCAAATGGAGCAACAAGTGGAGCAACGGCCGGTCAGTTAAAGAACCTAGAGCAGCGATCTCAAAAAAACCAACCCTAACTACGAATAGAACTGATATAGAACGCACTAGGAGGCAAATCTAGGTGTTCAGAAAAGCGTGCTCAAAAGTCTGGAATGGAGATGGGAAGTAACAGTAGGTGCCAGCTTTAATATAATATACTTGGTTGGCATGAACTTCAATAATAAGAGTCCATGTTTTCGTGGAGAGAGGTGACCTCATCAGTATTGGCTAAGTTCTGCCAACTATGCCAAACTCTCCTCTACATCAGGAATGTCTACCACATGAATAGTATTTAAGAAAATGCATAACACTACAGCAGGTAATCCTCTGCCCTAGCCTGTCAGCTCGCGTTACGTCACCTGGAACGACATCAACTCCAGCTCGTTATGGTACACCACGACCAGTAGACACAATACGGAACATCTTTTAAAAACGCATGCAAGCACACACACATACACACATGATGTTTAAGTCAGTTCAAGAGGATTATTTTTGAGTGGATATAGACCATCATCCTGGGTCATGTCATATGACTGGTGATATAAGCTATACTAGAGCAAAATAGTAAACTCAACTGAACAATCGAAAGAATGTTACTTGAGTTACAGTTCATATAAGAATGCAGTCAATGGATACATGTATAGAACATAATCTAGTTTTCACATGACAGGAATATAGAATATTGCCGTGTCCACAGATACTTAAATATTAAAGGTAGAGGTCGATCAGAAAGTCCAGTTATCTGGTGTGACTACCATTGCAATCATAGCAGACGACACATTCCTTTGTTATATAGTTTATCAGGCTGTGATTGTGGCATGTGAATGTGGTCCCACCCCTCAATTTGGAAATTGATGGATATTGCAGGTAACTGGAACGCTGGTGTACACAGGACCAGAGATCCCGAAACATGCATGGGACATTTTCTGTGATATGCGCATGGAGAACTTGGCTTCAACTCCAAATGGTATACAGATCGTGGCGACATTGGCCGTGCAGTATCATAGCTGAAACAGAGAGGCAGCGATAATGCATGACAATGGCTTCAGACTTCGTCAGGTATCTGGCATCAAAGCAATTGATAAAGGCAATGTGATGCTGTACTTATCATACCATACATAACCTAGCACCATGGAATCTGTTAAAATGTTAGAGTCGCACACATGTCTACGGTGGACTACTGCACAATTCTCTAAAAACGACGCTTGGAGCGGCTTATTGTAGATGATAACTTAATTCCTCTCTGGCAACCACTCTGGGGAACATCTGCAGTCAATGCATGTCAATGCAGCGCTCCTCCACTGAGACAATTGATTGATTGATTGACATTGTGGTTATTGCTTGTGTGACAAAACTGACAATTTAGATGTGCCTTTAATTGTCCCAAGCACACTTCTGATATAAACAGGCCTGTTCAGGTGGATTGAATATTTGGCAAGGAAGATGCCATAAAAGGAGTAAACATTATTGCACAACCATTGGGAGAATTAAGCTTTTGTTGCATAATGGAACTAGTTCTGGGATTTTTATATCAGCTCTTGAAACATGGGACCAACACTTATCATGCTGTAGTTTATATTTTTGTTTTAGTGTATTTCCTTACAGACAAAATACGAGTATTAGACAGGAGATTCTGGTTGGAACCAAGAACATATAGGCTTAGGCTACAGCTATCAGAAAAGAGTACACATTCATACAATAATGTTTGTACAGAACAACGGATTAATTCAAACATGATAGGGCGCATGTCACATGTCTACGTGAGAGAACTACTAACGATGATAAACGACAACATTTCCTCTCGTGGAACTGAGACATTCAATTAAAACAGTGGTAAAACTTGACAAGTCAAGACGATCAAGGAAACAACCATTGGAAATCCTATTCTACCCATCCGAATTAATTAACTATTTGACACATTGTTGTGTGATAAACTTCTCCTTTCACTGAGACCATAGCAATACACAGCCGAATGGACAACATTAAGCTCAGCCCATACGTAGCACAAACACACACGTTTAGTCTCTCATCTCTTCTACTCTCCTACGCTCTCTTCCTCTCTTCTTCTCTCTCCTGTCTCTGCTCTCTCTCTCTCTCTCTCTCTCTCTCTCTCTCTCCTCTCGTTCCTTCTTCTTCTCTCCTTCCCTCTCCTCT
>NW_019943148.1:155839-157425 GCF_002910315.2 Salvelinus sp. IW2-2015
GTGTGTGGTGGTGTGTGTGTGGTGTGTGTGTTGTGTGTGTGTGTGTTGTGTGTGTGTGTGTGTGTGTGGTGTTGTGTTGTTTGGTAGAGGGTGATGGCTAATGATATAAGTAAGTCAGTGGCTTGTGGCTCTGAAAAGACTGAGGGGTGACAAACATAACTTGAAGTAATGGCTGTTTTGTATTGCTTTTTTGAACGCACACGGGCCAAAGCATTGGCTGAAAGTGAGCGGTTTGTGTCTGAGGAACGCAATGCAGTTTGAAGCTATGGGCGTTTTGAAAGTTCATTGGAAGGTGACTGTTCTGCTTTGCGCTCTCTCTCTCTGCTATCTCTGCTCTCTCTCTCTCTTCTCTCTCTTCACTCTCTCTCTGCTCTCTCTCCCTCTCTCTCTCTGCTCTCTCTCTCTCTCTCTCTGCTCTCGCTTCCTCTCTCTCTGCAACTCCCTGCTCTACTCCAGATGCACATACATGCGGGCACTCAGCAGGGCTGTAACTGATACTGTCTTATCGCACCGACTGGATGTGGGGGGAGGATGGGAAGTAGGGGAAGCACTGGGCCCTGGTCCATACTGGCAGACCTCATACCTGGGCTGAGCATCAACCGCACTGCAGTGCCACTGATAGTCAGAGAGGGACAGACGGACAGACAGAGAAAGGGGCTGTTCCATACAGTTCTTCTCTCCTCTCAGGGCTGTTTTTATCAACCAGCGTCAGGTTATTCTACCTGGGAACACGTGTTGCAGAGCCCTGCAATAGCTCCCCCTCTTCCCACCCAACCCAGTCTCCTTACAGGACATGGTTAGTGTCTTCTTTCTTCCTCCATGTCTCCTCTCCAAAGAGACCTGATGTCTGAGGTGTTTCTGTGTCTCCGCTGTGGTTTTAGAAAAATACACTAATTCAAGAGAATGTCTCGTTCTCCTGTTTCCAGATCCTTGTTACAGTACAGATTGTACAAGCTGGTTCTGGATGTCACCATGTATTCAATCATATCCATTATGAGCCAAGAGATCAAGGAAAGGGCATAGTGATTTATAGATGTTTTTTTTGGGGGGTGAAAAATACAAAGTGAGCAGCCATACAGGCATGAGTGGATATGAGTAGTGTCTATTGGACTGAGGATGGCAGGCAGGGTATCTTCTCTCTGCAGAAATCAATATTGATTTACTAGCCAGCCAGCCAGTCAGCCACTCACCCAGCCAGCCAGCCAGCCAGCCAGCAACCCAGCCAGCCACCCACCGAGCCACCAACCACCCAGCCAGTGACCCGAAACACTCTCCAACCCCTCCCCCTGTCTGCCAAAGCATCTCCATACTGTAACACTCCTCTCCTTCCCAGAAGCTCTCTCCTCTCTCTTTATTTCTTTCATTCCCTTCGTCTAACATGTGTGATCTACCACTTGTTTCATCTCAGTACCTTGCAGGCTTTTAGAGAATGAACTCTCTGTTCTTTCTCTCTTTTCTGTCTCTCGGTGTCCCTCCCCTCCTCTCCTTTTTTCAAACAGGGCACACTGCTCCCTTCCTCTCCATGGTGGGACCCTGGGGGGACATGCTGCTAGAACAGGTGGCTCTGCAGTGGAGAGAGAGAGAGA